>NW_015390725.1:52678-66058 GCF_001527695.2 Protobothrops mucrosquamatus | reverse complement strand
CTCTCCTTCCCTCCCTTCCCTTCCCCTCCCCTCCTCTCCTCTCTCCTTCCCTCCCTTCCCTTCCCCTCCTCTCCTCTCCTCTCTCCTTCCCTCCCTAACCCTCCCCTCCCCTCCTCTCCTCTCCTCTCTCCTTTTTTTCTTTGGCATTCAAGTAAAGTAAGATCAAACCATCCTGAGAAAATGCTTTCATTTTTCTCTACTGATCTTCAGGTTAGGCTAGTTTTGTGCAAATGGGAGCTACATTTTACTCTGCAGCCTTTGCTGGTATGTAGGAGTATTATTAAATTAAAAGCCAAGTATAGTAGAAGAATGGTTTTTAAGTGACCAAGCAGGCAAAGGCCCTAGTCTAAGCTGGGAAGTAAAAATTCATCAGATAATGACAAGCCACTTCCATAATTCTCCCAAGATGGTATTTTTGTGCATGGTAGCATCCCTATAGCTACCAAGATTTGAGTTTGATTCATTGGACTCTTCATTTGAAAATATCGAGCTTGTATAATGATGTCCACACAAAGACATAATTAGATACCTACATGAATAGGTATCTATTAGATACCTATTAGACATAATTAGATACCTACATGAAATTTTAGAGGTCCTTAATTTCTTCTAGAGAAGACTTTTATTACCTGTCGAAGTAGGAAAGCCCATGAGGAAATGTCTACTTACAGCAATTGTTACCACTGTGCGGTCTGCAAAGGCGGTCATTACAACTTTTTGTAGAATGTTTTCCTGGAAAAATAAAAACGGGAGTTACCAAAGAACATCCCTGAGATTTTTCGCAAATTAATTTTATCGGGAGTAGTCTTCTAGCTTTGAGAATGTCTTTTGACTAGGCCAAACCACTTTATTTGGAGGTCTGCAAGGTTAGGTGAGCATCTGTCAAGCAGGTGGTCACTCAAACCACTCATCCTGTTGTCCATGGAGAATCTCAAATCACCCAGGTCATGGTTGTCTCACAGGTGCTTTTCCAAAAGACAACTGAACTTTTGTGGGTTTTTTTCCCCCTTGAAAATGTTTAGCTTTTTCAGTTCTTCAGAAATTTCTTGGACGAGAAGCAAAATGTTTTCAAGAGAAAAAAACCAAGAAAATCCAATTGCCTTTTGGAAAAGCATCATTGGGATACTCATCCTGTTGGGTCACAAAAAATGTCTACATCAGGGGTGTCCAAGCTTAGCAACTTTAAGACCTGTGGACTTCAACTTCCAGAATTCCCCAGTCAGGTCATAAAGTCGCCAAGTTTGGATACCCCTGGTCTACAGCAACAGAAAAATTGGGGTGCCCTCATAGTCCATGTCCAGAAGTTTTTATTTATTTATTTTATTTATTTATTATTTGGATTTTTATCCCGCCCTTCTCCTTACGGACTCAGGGCGGCTGACAGCCTAGTAAAACAAATACAAAATAGGAAATACCCACTTTAAAACCTAATTAAAATGAAATATTTAATATGGCCTATGTCAATTTTAAAATTATTCTTAAGTTGACCAGACTGACCAATGAATTTTCATCAAAGTTCTTGTTAGGACTCATGTTTCGCCATGACCAAGAGCATCCATTAAAATGAGAGGACCCAGGGTGGACTTCATGACACATTCATCAATTTATCTCTGCTCTCATTCTCAACATATTCTGCTTGAAATGAAGGCTTCGTTCTGCCTCGGAGCGAGGCCATCTTGGGACTTCATCTCATTGACCCTTGAGTGGATTGATCTCTGTTTGGCTTACTAATGAAAAATTCCTCAGTGCCCTTCTGTCTAAAGTTGGAAGAAGGGAAATAGACCTGGAACCACTGTTTGTCAGATGCAAAAAGTCAGGAACCAAGACAGAGTTCAAAAGCAATAGAAGTTTATTTCATGCTACCTATACCCAAGAATTTATTGATAGTCAAGGCGAATTGGCACCAGATAAGAGTCAATGGACTTCAAGAGGGGTTGGACTTGAGTTTCTTCCAGAGACGTAGAGATTCTAAACTAATGATGCATTTGACCCCGCCCTCAGGTTTAGACTGGTCGTCCCCTATAGTGTTCTACCAAAGGAGTCCCTTTTTTTAAAAAAAAAGTTCAGTTACAAAGAAAATATGAGTAACCAAGGACCACAGGAAAGTACACCTACTTACTGTGGCCATATCAATGGAAGCGGTGGCTTCATCCATAATGAGGATACTGCTCTTACGTACAAAAGCCCGGGCCAGACAGAAGAGCTGTCTCTGGCCAACGCTGAAGTTCTCACCACCTTCAGTTACAACAGCATCTGGGAATGGGACAGAATCAAAACAAGGTATCTGAAAAGCTGTCTCAGCCAAATGGGACTAGCCTTCCTCCCTCACACCAGTGGAAGAGGCCTGCTATGGATCCCATCTGCTGAGGAATTCTGTTGAGTGGGGTCAAGGAGAAGAGCCTTTTTCGCTGCGGCCCTGTGGAACATTCTACCACCAGAGGTGAGAATTGCTCCTATCCTTTTGGCCTTCCAGAAGGGTATTAAAACTTGGCTTTGCTGGTTGGCTTGGGACCCTGAGGGGGGTGTTCACTGCTGGAGATGGTTGATGGGGCAAGAAGATCCCATCCCAGTGCTGTCAATCATCAGAGAGGCAAGAGTGACTGCAATTCCTTTCCAAAGGTGCCACTTGGTCATAAACCAAGTTTGCTACATCTCAGATTAATCTCCTGACAACACTGAACAACCCAAAGATTGCTGTGTGCTTGTCGGCTGAACAGGTCAACAGGCCTAGATTATCACTAAAAGTTGTTCTGATATACCCACCTAGTCCACCAGGCAGGGCCTTGACCATGTTCTTCAACTGAGCAATCTCCAAAGCTTCCCAAAGGGTATCATCTGTACATTTGCACTCTGGATCCAGATTAAAACTATGGAAAAATACCAAACCAAACCACATCGCTCAATAGGTATGACTTGTGAACTAGAAATTGAATTAACGTCTCAATTTTCTGGATAAAGCCATTGATTCAGTCAATTGTTGATCCACTGGGTCTAATCTCTAGTATGTGTTTTCCTCTAGCCCAGGGGTAGGCAACCTTGGCTCTTTTATGACTCATGGACGTCAACTCCCAGAATGCTGGCTCAGAAATTCTGGGAGTTGAAGTCCACAAGTCATAAAAGAGCCAAGTTGCCTACCCCTGGGCTAGCCCATCTGTTTGTCTTGGCTACTTAAAATAGACAAATCAATTATGTGTACAGATAGCCCTTGACAGTTCATTTAGTGGCTGTTCAAACTTACAAGGGCACTTAAAAAGTGACTTATGATTCTGACCATTTTCCACCCTTATGAGTGTTGCAGCCTCCCCATGGTCACATGATCTAAATCCAGACACTTGGCAACTGACTTATATTTATGACAGTTGCTCAAGCAGGAGACCCTATGCCATTCCAGACAAGTGGCTGTCCAGTCTCTTCTTAAAAATCTCCAGTGATGGAGCACCCACAACTTTTGATGGTAAGCCATTCCGCTGATTAATTGCTCTGTCCTCCAAAATCCCCAACTTCAACTTCTCTATCACATCATGCTTGAGCAGGGGGTTGGACTAGAAGACCTCCAACATCCCTTCCAACTCTGTTATTATCGTTCACCTCATCCACTAAGATCTCAAAATGTCCAGTGTAGCCTCTGGTATCAATAATCAATTATACTGCAGTCAAGACTGAAGGCAGCGTTGCATTAAAATGTCCACTTTTGTGCTCCTAGAGTCAATTAGTATCTCAACCCCGCCCCACCCCCCCCAAAAATCCACCTATTGTACACCCAAACGAATGAAGTCTGTTGAATTTACAGAAAACACTGGATTAGTATCATGACAATGCCTGTGAGGAGTCATGTGAATGCTACATTTCCAGGCACTGTTGCACAAAACTGAGCAAGCTCATACCAGGGTCTGTCCATGCCAGAATATTCTGGTAAGCTTTCCATTTTTAGCAATTGGAGCTGTAAGCAATAGCATTCAAAAGCACACACAGAAAAGGACCTGATGCATTCATTGCAAGGACCGGATCTGGGAAAATCTCTGCTCTTCCAAATTCCTGGGTCCATCAAAACAGCTAATTTTCTGACCTACCGAATCGAACCACTGAACAAGATAGGATCCTGGAGGATTATGGAGAGCCTGGAACGCAGCAGATCGAGAGGCAGCTTTGTAATGTCAATGCCATCAATGATAATCCTCCCTGTTTGAAACCATTGGGAGCAAAACAAAAGAGTTGAGCTGCAAAACAAGCAGAACGCTCAGAAATTTCCAGAAACATGGCTGGGATCCTGGAAGAAATCCCTTGAAATTTCAAGGGGTCAGCCGGAAACGAGAATATCCCCATACGACTAGAAATTGGGGAATATGCAAATAAATAATTGCATGATATTTTAATCCTTTGGAAATAATTTTTCCCAAAATGCCATGGCTTAGTCTGTGCCCTACAGCTGCAGTTTGCAGTGGAGAATATCATGATGTCCATTTGAACCCCACTCATTGACAATCAGTAAATTAATGAATGAAGGAAGGAAGGAGGGAGGGAAGGAAGGAAGGAAGGAAGGAAGGAAGGAAGGAAGGAAGGAAGGAAGGAAGAAAGAAAGAAAGAAAGAAAGAAAGAAAGAAAGAAAGAAAGAAAGAAGGAGACAGAAGAGAAGAAAGAAGGGATGGATGGATGGAAGGAAAGGATGGATGGATGGCAGGAAGGAAGGAAGGAAGGAAGGAAGGAGACAGAAGAGAAGGAAGGGATGGATGAAAGGAAGGAAGGAGACAGAAGAGAAGGAAGGAAGATCGAAGGAAGGAAGGGAGGGAGGGAGGGAGGAAGGAAGGAAGGAAGGAAGGAAGGAAGGAAGGAAGGAAGGAAGGAAGGAAGGAAGGAAGGAAGGAAGGAAGGAAAAAATGTGACCAAGAAATGTGACCTACTGTATGGATTATGAAGAGATGGCAAAAATAGCTTTTATTGCTCATGACAAGATCTGGGTAATTTTTTGGTTTTTCCTCTGTCTCTCCCTCTCTTTTTGTCTTTTAGTCTTTTCTGGTATAACTCAGCCGAGCCATAAAGTGCAAGAAATTAAGGAATGATAGCCCTTAGTGGCCACTAACACAGCAATTAGAAGCATCTCCTTTAGAATTACCACTGAATATCCTTTTACAAAGCATGAGTGGAGCTCAGCTGTATGAATTGTGTTTGCTTTCTATGGTTCTCTGGCTTTTGGGAGGCTCAAACGGAAAAAAAATTGGGACGCATGTCAAGAGGCAGAAAAGTCATAGAAGACGTTCAAAGCCTTCCCAGTCTAAATTCTTCCTAAACACAAAAAAGAGATAACTGGACGGATCCAGCTGAGAATTAGAAATAAAAAGGACCCACACCTCCTCTGGTTTTGTCTGTTGCCTTTCTCTTTTCCCCTAAAGGCAAAACTTTGAGAGCATAGTGCATGATTAACGAGCTACTAAAGGGATAATTTATGACGTGTTGAACTGTGAGAGAAGAGAAACAGCAGCGGTTAATGCAGCTGAACTAAACCAGCCAGGCAATAAAATTTCCATCCTTTGGTTTCTTGTCTGTTTTATGCCTTCTTCTTTGGTGATGGGCCACGCATGGCTGTATCTGCAGGCTACAAACGATCAGCAATAGTGTAGATGAACATAGGGGGCGGGGAGGAAGCAGAGAATCATGGATAAGGAGATTATATTTCCCAAGGCAGTGATTCTCAACCTTGGTCAATTGAAGATGAGTGGACTTCAACTCCCAGAATTCCTGGGGAATTCTGGAAGTTGAAGTCCACCCATCTTTCAAGGGATTGAGAAACACCATCCCAAGGAATCTGTAGCTAGCAGAAGCAAGAGGTTCACCAGCTCCTTGGTGAGTCTCTGGATGTGAGCCCCGAAGGAAGGGATGGGTACTGATTTGTTAGCCAGTCCAGTCACAAAATAGCAGAGGGGAAGGAGATAAATCTTCACACAATCTGCGCAACCTGATTCTGGATCACAATGGGAGGTGCACGGAGCAGAAACCCCAAATATAATGAGGGCTGTTTCAAGCATTTTAGAAATGATTTTAGGACACACACAAAAACCCCTCTATCTCAAGGTTGGAACACTTAGTACTTAAGATAATTCATTATGAACTCCAAACGAAATATTTTGAAATGAGAGCAGTTCAAATCCCAAACGTTGCGCATATCCCGAAGTGCAACTGATTGGGGCAGCCCGCTCAGCATGACCAACTTGCAGCAGCACAACACTCCCTGTGGGACAATTCAACAATTCAATGTAAGTATTTAAAATAATTTAAAAATATATATTTTGTCATTCACCTTTCATTTTAAGAATTTCAGCTTCACGGTTTTATTTAATTATTGAAAACAGTTAAAAAAAATATTTTAGTTTTTGTCCTTCGCATTTCATCCTTTTGCATCCTTCCTTTAATGATTCTGTTCCACCATTTCTTTGATATTAATGTAATGTAATGACAAGTTGGTTGTGCTGCGTCCGGTTGTCCTAGACCGGATTCAGACTACTTACCATCAAATATGTCTACCATTCTGAAGAAAGCCAACGAAAGGGAAGATTTCCCACTGCCGGTGCGACCGCAAATCCCAACCTGAAAGATGAAATTTATTGTGGCTTTTTATATGTAGCACTTAGTGTGGTAACGATAAGTAGTTATTGCTTAATGATAATTAAAAAGAAGATACCTTCCCCCTCAATATGAGGTAACTTAAAACAAATATTAAGACTTCCCTTACTTCATTTCTCTCTGTCTGTCTCTTTGCAAATAGCGATAAAGGTAGTCCTTGATTTACAACCACAATTAGGTCCAGAATCATGCCCAATTTTACAACCTGGTTTTGCCATGGCTATTAGTAGCAATAGCGCTTAGACTTATATACCGCTTACATAGTGCTTTACGGTTCTCTCTAAGCCAGGGGTAGGCAACCTTGGCTCTTTTATGACTCGTGGACTTCAACTCCCAGAATTCCTGAGCCAGCATGGCTCAGCTTGGAAACCTCTCCCTTTCCCCTCAGCATGGCTGGCTCGGGAATTCTGGGAGTTGAAGTCCACGAGTCATAAAAGAGCCAAGGTTGCCTACCCCTGCTCTAAGCGGTTTACAGAGTCAGCCTATTGCCCCCAACAATCTGGGCCCTCATTTTACCGACCGTGAGAGGATGGAAGGCTGAGTCAACCTTGAGCCAGTCAGGATCGAACTGCTGGCAGCGGCAGAGTCAGCAGAATCAGCCTGCAATATTTCTAACCACTGTGCCACCACGGCTCTTAATTGCAGTCATTAAGCAAATCTAGCTTTCCCCACTGACTTTGCTTGCTGGAAACTGGCTGGGAAGGTTGCAAATGGTGATCACATGACCCCAGGATGCTGCAACCATCATAGATACACAATGATCGCCAAACACTCAAATTCTGGTCATGTGACCATGGGGCTGCTGCGACAGTTGTAAGGGCGGGGATAGGTCGTAAGTCAAAGCAGTCGTTAAATGAATGGTTGTAACTTGAGGACTACCTCTCACGAATCACAAATTCTAGATATGGATAAATACTAGAGTCCACCGATGCTAAAGTTTCTGCGAGCAAGATATATTTAGCTCCTTTTTGATACCAAATCATCTTCAACAATGGATCCTTCATTCCCCTTTTTTTGCCAGAAAGCCTGTGAAAAAGCGTAAAATGATTGTAAGACTGCGGAACCTTTTGTCCTGGTTTGATGTACGCTTTAATGTGCTTGAGAACCGGCTTCAGGTTATTCTCATAGCGGACGCACAGGTTTTCGATCTTGATTTCACCTTCTTGGGGCCAGTCTTTGGGCACTTGAGAGCTATCTGAGGGAAAGATCAAAACAGAAGCATCCTGATTGGTGCAATTCTTTCCCAACGGTGTCCATTTTAAAACTCAATTTAACGTTACTGTTTATTGTTTTAAGGTTTGAGTGTTTCAGAGTGGTGTTTCACTGATTGTAAACTGCCTAGCATCACTTTTCGTTGGGTTGGGCGACATATAAGTTAAATGAATAAATACAATTACTATGCAAGAGAAAATTTTCTGATGCTCTGAGGGGAGAGCCACTTTGCCCTAGGCCAGGGGTAGGCAACCTTGGCTTTTTTATGACTCATGGACTTCAACTCCCAGAATTCCTGATCCAGCATGGCTAAGCATGGAAACCTCTCCCTTTCCCCTCAGCATGGCTGGCTCAGGAATTCTGGGAGTTGAAGTCCACGAGTCATAAAAGAGCCAAGGTTGCCTACCCCTGGCCTAGTGGTTAAGGTACCAGGCTAGAAAGCAGGAGATTGTGCATTCAAGTCCCACCTTCGCCCTGAAAACCAGCTGGGTGACTTTGGGCCAAACACCAGAAGACTCTGAGTTCTAGTCCTGCCTTAGCCCTGAAAACCAGCTGGGTGACTTTGGGCCAATCGCCAGGAGACTCTGAGTTCTAGTCCTGCCTTAGCCCTGAAAACCAGCTGGGTGACTTTGGGCCAATCACCAGAAGACTCTGAGTTCTAGTCCCACCTTAGTCCTGAAAACCAGCTGGGTGACTTTGGGCCAAACACCAGAAGACTCTGAGTTCTAGTCCTGCCTTAGCCCTGAAAACCAGCTGGGTGACTTTGGGCCAATCACCAGAAGACACTGAGTTCTAGTCCCGCCTTAGCCCTGAAAACCAGCTGGGTGACTTTGGGCCAATCACCAGAAGACTCTGAGTTCTAGTCCCACCTTAGTCCTGAAAACCAGCTGGGTGACTTTGGGCCAGTCATCCTCTCAGCCCAAGCCATCTTACAGGACTGTTGTTGTGGAGAAAGTAGGAGGAGGAAGGTGTGTTGGATATGTTCACCAACTTGAATTATTTGTAAACATAATAAAGATGGGACACAAATGAATATGTAAACAGGCATCCATAATAAAGAAATTCATCTGAAAAGTAGACAACGTGACACAAAGTTAATAAGAGCCTCCTGACTCAGCCAGGCTGCCTCTCCAGATAAAGTGATTTTGCTGGTTTACGCCAGTTATGAAGAACATGGACCAAACAGAGCAACATCTGGAGTGACAGCATCTTCCACAGACGAGCTGTGTTAGAAGATGGCAATTCGTCATGAAGAGTCAACTTTGTTTTGCTAATACCAAGAGTAGTAGCCATGTGAGATTTATTTACTTTCCACAAATTGGCTTACTCTGAGGTCAAATCTCAAGGCAGGTTACTTGCAACAGTGTTAACGCAAAGTAAACAAATCAGGCTGCTTTTTAAACTTGTAGCATGACTCAAGTCTGACCTCAGTCCACTTCATGGCTGACCGAGGTCATGCTTCCCTTTTATTCAGTAGCTGGCAAATGAAGACAAATGTACTGGTTCTTCTCCAGCCACAAAAAAAAAGGGATTAGATTATAATTAGATTATAATTGCTCTTTAATATTGTCGAGGCTGCCTGATTCCACAATGACTTTCAGCAGCTCACAAATTTGAAAAGAATTGAAAAGAAAACATCCCAACCCAAGACTAGGAGAACAACCGGGTGTTTAACAATTTATGAAGAATCAGTACGGTGGGAACAATATGGATCTGCAAGGGCAGGCTCTCCAAACTTGGCAACGTTAAGACTTGCAGACTTCAGCTCCCAGAATTCCCCAGCCAGCATGGTTGGCTGGGGAATTCTGGGAGTTGAAATCCACAAGTCTGAAAGTTGCCAAGTTTGGAGACCCCTGTCCAAGGAGAAGTCATTCTATTGGCCAGGAATAATCACAAAGGAGACATACTTCCTGAATCCCACAATATGACATTGCTTAATCCACAGGATCTGGAACGTGCCCCATTCTAGCTGACCTTCCTGGACAGGTGGAAACATATGGAGACATGTGATCTCTTAAGGAGGCAACACTTTTGCCATGATGTATTTGTTATTTTGGGCTGTAAACTTCGAAATGATCCATCATTCCTGACTAGGACAGACCATCTGCATTACATAGAATAACAGATAGAATAACAGAGTAACAGAATTGGAAGGGACCTTGAAGGTCTTCTAGTCCAACCCCCTGCTCAAGCAGAAGACCGTCTACCATTCCAGACAAATGACTGTCCAGCCTCTTCTTGAAAACCTCCAGTGATGGGAGCACCCACAACTTCTTGTTGTGATTAATTGTGAGAACTGTCAGGAGATTTCTCCTTAGTTCTAGGTTGGTTCTCTCCTTGATTAGTGTTAGGATATTAAGTTTAGTAGATGGAATAGTAAAATTGTTCAATGGGCCAGAACACACAGTTGTTGCTGATTGGTTGGAGAGTGCTGACTCATGCATGAGGCAATCTGCGTTATGATTGGTTGCTGTGAGTATAACGGGGGAGTTTCCCTTTTTCCCCGCCTTTTTCTTCTGTGTGCTCGGTGTGCAGGTTACGTTTTACCTCACGATGTTCCTGTGTATCTGACTATTTTGTCGGGTGTAAATATAAATGTTACACATATTTATTTATGTAAAACTACAAGTTCGCCTCTGACTTCATTTGGACACTTGCTGCGCAATTCCCTGACAATTAGTTTCCATCCATTGCTTCTTGTTCTGCCTTCAGATGCTTTGGAGCACCTTTGGTTGACCCTCTCTTCTTTGTGGCAGCCCCTCAAATATTGGAAGACGGCTCTCATGTCACCAAGTCATCAAGTTGACTTGCTGCCTCTAAATAGAAGTGATACATTTCACTATAGACTCTGCCATAGAGGGAGAGTCTCCAAAGGACCTCTGATATTTGGGTGCCCATCAATTCCAGCTATTCAGATGGATTTCAAATATTTGGTCAGCAGACTCTACCGGGTTTTGCCCGTTAAAACAACATCAGTAATGCCATATACCTATGGTGCCTTCATAATTCTCGGACTCCATGTTGAGAAAGCTGTTCACTTTCTTCACGGCCCCCATTTGCACTTCCATATCAGCCAGATTTCGCACGACCCAGTTCAGATAGTTGGTGATCTATAAAGTAAAAAGGAAAGAGGGGCAAAAAAAATGAAAAGATGGCATTTGGGAAGGGACAGAATCTTGATATGGTTGGAACAACGTGAATCCATCAAGATACTATCCGTCAAGATACTATTCCTTTGGAGAAGGTGTAGGGTGCTCATTGTATGGTTGGGAAGAACAATCTCCAAGGTTTTAGAATGTTGTTTGACCATCTACAGTGCATCCTAGTAAAGGAAGAGAAGAAGGGTGGAAAGAAAGAAAAAGGGATGAAAAGAGAAGGGAATGAGAAGGGACAGGAGGGGACAGGAGCGGAAGGGGCAAGGGGAGGGGAGAGGAAGGAGCGAGGGGAGCGAGGGAAGAAAAGAAAGAAAAGGAGAGAAGAAAGAGAAGAAGGGGAGAGGGGTGGGAGGGGAAAAAAGGAGAGAAGAAAGAAGAAGGGGAGGGGAGGAAACAAAGAAGAAGGGAGGAAGAGATAAGAGGAAGGAGAGGAGAGGAGAGGAGAGAAAAGGAAAGGAAAGGAAGAAAAGAAAAGAAAAAGGAAAAGAAAGGAATAGAATAGAATAGAATAGAATAGAATAGAATAGAATAGAATAGAATAGAGCAGAGCAGAGCAGAGCAGACAGAACAGAACAGAATAGAATCTTAGTAGCTCTTCTCTGATTTTTTTCCAAACTCTCAACATCTTTTTTGTGATATGGTAACCAAACTTGGCTGCAGTATTCCAGGTGTGGTCTTACTAGGGTTTTATAAAGTGGTACTACTACCTCGTGTGAGAGGAAATTGACAGTTAAGCTGTGAATTTGGGAAAGTTAAACCCCGGTGATCAATCTACTCTAGTCCTTGCATGTACGTTTCTCTTCCTTTCCTTGGGAGCATGGAGGGCATGGGAATTTCAGTGACTTTATTATTATTATTATCATCATCCTCATTTTTTCAGTTGGCTCAAAGGACTTGAAGCTGCTCCAAGTTGTTCTGAACTCTTTCAGCCCTGGCTGAAATCCAGGACTGCAAGATTGTTCCTGTCAGTTTTGGGAACCTTGAGAAGCAGCTGCATATCCAGAGGGCTTCTCATGGGGGCTGTGACCCCGAGGAATTGGTTGCAAAGAAAATAACTCTGCTGTGTCAAAATTAAATGATACTGGATCTTGCAGGGCTCTTATGCTGGTCACACAATGGACCTTCCTTGAATAAAATACCCANCTTTTCCGGTCCATAATCCTTCAATGGGAATTGTAATCAAAACATCTGGAAGGACCTTGATTGGACAGAGCCATTATAGACCTTCTTAATGCTGAGAAGCAATTGTTTGAGGATCATTCCATTGTTTCAATTATCCAAAACACTCCATGTTGAACTGGCCCCATGGGTACAACCCCAGGAAGATTTTAGATTGGGAGCTACCATGACCACAGTAACAGATGTTGAACCTCAATCATGATCTACACAAGTACAGAAAGACAGTTTTCAGACAATGTGGCCTGGCAAACCACCATGGGGAAGTGGAGGTCAACTTATACAGTCCTAGTGTGCATATTATTTTATACACAGAGATTATTCCAAATAATAATATGCTTAGGGCATATGAGCTGGGCCACAAAGAAACATGTGGAAGCATTTCTTCAGATATTATAAACAAATATGGAAGGTATTTGTAAACATTAATTTGAAACAGGAAGTAAGTCCTGTGAACCAGTTTTCAAGAGAAGAATCTTGGGTCATCAACAGTCAGAGGGATTCCACTGAAAACATTGTCTATTCATTGAAGCAAATTCATTCTAGGGTCCAGCAGAAGTAGGTAGTGAGAATTTGCCAGAATAACAGAGTTGGAAGGAATCTTGGAGGTCTTCTAGTCCACCCCCCCTGCTCAAGCAGGAGACCCTATACCATTTCAGACAAATGGTTGTCCAATCTCTTCTTAAAAACCTCCAATGATGGAGCACCCTCTAATCTAGCAATATGCTATCGTTTTACTGTAAAGCCATGTCTCAATCTCAAAACAACCTAACATTCTGAAGCCAAGCAAATGAAATAGCTCCAATTATAGTTTTAGTTGGGGAATTTACAATGGAATGTATGGGCCCCAAATGTGCAAAGAAACCTACATGGTTTCTTCCAGGATGATGGTCTATCAAACAAATAAAAAAAATGGCTTAATTCAGAATTGAACACAATCGGACAAGTGAAGTCCATATGTTCATAAGGAATAATTTTCCAGATTTTCTCATTTCTGCAAAATTAACTATATGCCTTATATTCCAGAAATTTATTTATTTATTTATTTATTTATTTTATTAAACTTATATGCCGCCCTTCTCCCAACAGGACTCAGGGCGGCTTACAGCATATTAAAACGATACAAACACTATCCCCAATAAAAACCAATTAAAAACAAATATTTACCGCTGTGTTACCATTAAAATTCTAATTAAAATTGTCCCTATTTAAAATTCTCCCT
>NW_015390725.1:4570-51494 GCF_001527695.2 Protobothrops mucrosquamatus | reverse complement strand
GTCTTGAGGGCGCGGCGAAAAGATAGGAGATCCGGAATCGTCCGGATCTCGGGGGGTAGTTCGTTCCAGAGGGTGGGGGCACCCACAGAGAAGGCCCTCCCCCTGGGGGTCGCCAGCCGACACTGCTTGGCCGACGGCACCCTGAGGAGGCCCGCTCTGTGGGAGCGTACTGGTCTGTGAGAGAAAATCTGTGGCAGAAATATAGGATCACCATGCTTAAAGCTGGTGATCCTATAAGGATGTCCAGGGACAAGGAAATACAGGTAATCCTCGACCTTCAGTCACAACTGAGCCCAACATTTCTGTTGCTGAGACATTTCTTAAATGAATTTCCCCCCCTTTTACGACCTTTCTTGCCACGTTTGTTAAGTGAATCACTGCAGCTGTTAAGTTAGTAACATGGTTGTTAAGTGAATCTGGCTCAACCCCCATTGACGTTTGATTGTCAGAAGGTTGCAAAAGGTGATCACATGACCCTGGGACACTGCAACCGTCATAAATATGAGTCAGTTGCCAAGTATCTAAATTTTGATCACATGACCATGGGGATGTTGCACTGGTCATAAGTGTGAAAAATGGTTACATGTTTCAGTACCATTGTAATACTACTACTACTAATAGTAATAAAGTTGGAAGGGACCTTGGAGGTCATCGAGTCCAACCCCCTGCTCAGGCAGGAAACCCTACACCATTTCGGACAAATGGCTGTCCAGTCTCTTCTTCCAGCGTTGGAGCATTCACCGCTTCTGAGGCAGGTTGTTCCACTGGTTAATTGTTCTAACTGTCAGGAAGTTTCTCCTTAGTTCTAGGTTGCTTTTCTCCTTGATAACTTCTGAACGAACTGCTATAAGTCAAGAACTACTATAGGGGCCAAGTGGACAGGTGGCTTAAGACAAATGATATAATCTCTGTGATTTGACAGTTTTAGGAAAAAGGATTAAGAGATCTACTCAGCATCTCCTCTGCATCTCAGTCCTATAACAGGACTTCATTTTCTCCACAAAGGAAAGGAGGTAGGAAACCCTTTACAAAAATTACATTAATCTATTTTAGGTGTTTCTGGGTTTGTTTGTTTTTTGCCAGATATAGCCCAATGAGAAATCTTTGCCTGATCTGCTGTATCCAATGAAGCAATCGTTGGCTTCAAAGATTTCCAAATTATGACAGTGATGAAGTTATACATACCGTCCTAACCTCCAGCCATCTGTTGGCAGCAGAGAGGAATAAATATGCAATGTTGTTGGTGTCCGTCAGTTCCAGCATTCGCTGTTTAAATCTGGGCTCATGCCTGCAAAGGGGAAAAACCATCCTGACGTTATATGACTCAATCATCTGATGCCATCCCTCTGCAATAGGCAGAAAGGATGGCAGAATTCCAGGGAAGGGAACGGAGCAGTTGCAGAGTTACCCAAAAAAACTAAATTTGAGCAAATGCTGTGTATAAGAAGTTGCCAAGAGTTTTTAGGAAGCAAGCAGTGATGCTGTGCAGAGGTTGTTGGGTTTTTGGGGGTTTTTTTGCTTATGTCTCCCCATTAATTATCCTCTATTGCTTCTTCTCATCCTCCGTAATTCAATTTCCAATCCGATCAAAGATAACAGAATAACAGAGTTGGAAGGGACCTTGGAGGTCTTCTAGTCAACCCCCTGCTCAAGCAGAAGACCTTATACTATTTCAGACAATCTCTTTTTCAAAACCTCCAGTGATGGAGCACCCACAACTTCTGGAGGCAAGTTGTTCCATTGATTAATTGTTCTGTCAGGAACTTTCTCCTTACTTCTAAGTTAGTTCTTAGTCATTTGTCTGAAATGTAAAGGTTCTCCTGCTTGAGCAGGGGGCTGGACTAGAAGACCTCCAAGGTTCTACTCTACTCTACTCTACTCTACTCTACTCTACTCTACTCTACTCTACTCTAATTCTATTCTATTCTATTCTATTCTATTCTATTCTATTCTATCCTTGATTTTTTCCCCATCCATTGCTTCTTGTCCTGCTTTCAGGTGCTTTGGAGAGATGTTGATGTAGAAGTTCAGTGGGACTTGCTCCTTAGAAATAGAATTTCCCAGCTGATTAAATTTATCCAGAATTAGTGAAAAAGAGCCAATGCCACAGCTGGGCTTGGAGTCTTTGCTCTACAGTTGTGACTGGACTCCACTCCTATCAACATTAGCTAGCAGGATCAGTGGTCAACAATGACTAAACTTGCTATAATCCAGCAGTATCTGAAATACGACATTATTTATAGCCTTGCTCTGGAAAGATATTATCTTGTATCTGATTGTCTACCTGACCCTTATAGTGAGTTTTAATAATACTGTATTATTGAAGACATTGACTCTTCGGCACCTTATGACTACAGATCAGAAGGGGGCAGTAGGGTATAGGCAGAGAATTAAGGATTTACCCTGAGCCCCTCTTTGTCACTCTGCCTGGTCTTTGTCTAAGAGGTTGCTAGTCTGAGATCACTTCCTTCTGGCTTTCTTCCCAGGCACACTCACATGGAACCCTTACTCGTTGACATTCCTCATGGTTGGGATTACCAGAACACATTAAACTCTAACAAATACAGTACAACATTCCAATACAGGGTCATGAAAGTTTAGACTTGATGGACCCCATCGATGATCTCATGCACTGACCTAGAGATGTCCTCATTAAAAAAAAAGAAATGTCCCAAATCTCACAACTTCCATCAAGCATCTCATGACATGCTTGCATGACATTCTGAAGGGTTGCACTGTGTTTGGGGGAAAATGTTGCATATTCATGTGAACTTTTGCAAGATATCAGGATTTTCCCATGTGATTTCATAGTATATTACTCTTCTCATTTTCACAAAGGAAAACCCGAACCTCACTATCTCACAGTTTTGATCTTTTTTTTTCCCATTTTTAAATTAAAATCATTCAACGGTGTTGCTAATTCTTGGTTCAACCCATCACGGCCATTGTTTCTGCCCTAACATGGGTTGAGAAAGTAGGGAAAGAACCCCATTTAGCATAATTCCTCATCTACAGACACACCGGGAATTGTTTTTCTTCTGCCTAGCATACTAGGTAGATGTGCCCAATATATTTAACCTGGTGACTGAATTAATCCATTTCCTGGATTCGCACAATACTTTGAATCATCAAACAACTAATAGGCTCAGTTTGAACCATATGCTAAACAAGAAAATACAAATCAAGGTTAAAAAAAAAAAGTTAGCCAGCAGTAGGATCCTTGGTGTTCTCTGAACTTGGTTCTTTTCTTGCAGACATTTCATTACCAAACTAGGTAACATCATCAATAAATATTACCTAGTCTGGGTAATGAAATGTCTGCAAGAAAACAGCCAATTTCGGACAGCACCAAAGATTCCACAGTTCAATTCTGAGTTACAAATATTCTCCTGTATCGGTAAAATTAGCCAACTTTAGCATGTTGTGTGAATCAGTCACAAGGTCTAATTCTAGCCATTTTAGAGTGCAGAGAAGAGCAACAAAGATGATGAGGGGGCTGGAGGCTGAAACATATGAAGAACAGTTGCAAGAATTGGGTATACCTAGTTTAATGAAAAGAAAGACTAGGTGTGACAAGACAGCAGTGGTCCAATATCTAAGGGGCTGCCACAAAGAAGAGGTTTTAAAGAAGAGATTGGACAACCACTTGTCTGAAAAGCTATAGGGTTTCCTGCTTGAGCAAGGGGTTGAACTAGATGACCTTTAAGGTCCCTTCCAACTCTGTTATTCTGTTATTTGGCTAACGGTGTTGCATGAAGATAAGCACTGTCTCATTGGAACTGATCGTTCACATTCTGCTTAATTCGAAAGTCTCCTTCGAGCCAAGATAATAATAATAATAATAATAATAATAATAATAATAATAATAATAATAATAATAATAATAATAATAATAATAATAATAATAATAATAATAAAGTTGGAAGGGACCTTGGAGGTCATCTAGTCCAACCCCCTGCTCAGGCAGGAAACCCTATACCATTTCAGACAAATGGCTGTCCAGTCTCTTCTTAAAAACCTCCAGTNGGAGTTGAAGTCCGCAAGTCATAAAAGGGCCAAGTTTGAAGACCCCTGGTCTAACACATCTGGATGACTCCAGGCTGGGAAAGGAAACAGAAGCCCAGCTGTGTAGGGAAGTATTTTCATCTATAATTGTACAAATGATATTATCAGCTCAGAAGTCACAATCTTTTCTTGTTCTCCATGTGGGTGAATTTTCATTCAGCTTTGCAAATCCACCAGACTGCTCTCCCCCCCACTCCCCACCCCCAAAACAGAAACAATTGTACTGACTCTCTAACTCATTCAAACACATTTGGGTAGATTTAAAATACACCAAATTTGAGCAGCCCGGTGCCTCTAGCTGACTTTGCCTATTAGATTAATAGACCTATATTACTATGTGGCTGGAGTTCACACATAAGGCTTAATTCTGAATCCAGGTTGATGGAAGTGAGTGCCTGTGTTCACATAACCTTGCATGCCCAAACAGAGAGCTCCTATTATAGTTTGTTGTGATGGCTTTGCCCAACCTATATAAATAAGCCATACGCTACATTCCAACAAAATGCAGAACTCATGAATTCTACTTCCATTTTTACGTTGTCTAGGGTGTTGTGCGAACTCAACTTGTTTGTCGCCAGAGGACACCGATGTGCAAAGAACTGCACATGCAAAACATTGTGGCACAAAAAAGCCTTCCTACACACCATGCAAGACCCGAATGTATTATTCCAATAGCGTGATAATAACTACAGTCTGTTTCTGGCCTCTCTGACAGTTGCACATTCCCCCCCCCCTTTCTACCCCCTCTCCCTCTATGGAAACTCTGACACACTCAATCTGCATCATCTCATCTTCATTGTGCTCTTCTGCTTATTATTACTGCACTTTTCATCCTGTCCAAATGACGAATAGAAAGGTCACTTTGAAGAGGGCTGAGCTGTTCAGAGGTTACCTTGTGGTGGGAATGCATGTCTTCTGGATGGGTACTTAATGAACTCAGAACAAAGGGAAATAATTACCAGTCTTCAGCCAGTAAACCTTAGCTTTCTAATAAAACTCTGGAGGAGAAAAAATGGTCTTAGCTGTTGCAAAGATGAGGAGAGGGGAATGAAACCAACAGAATAACAGAGTTGGAAGGGACCTTGGAGGTGGTAATAATGATGATGATGATGATGATGATGATGATGATGATGATGATGATGATGATGATGATGTTGGAAGGGACCTTGGAGGTCATCGAGTCCAACCCCCTGCTCAGGCAGGAAATCCTACACCATTTCGGACAAATGGCTGTCCAGTCTCTTCTTAAAAACTTCCAGTGTTGGAGCATTCACCGCTTCTGGAGGCAGGTTGTTCCACTGGTTAATTATTCTAACTGTCAGGAAGTTTCTCCTTAGTTCTAGGTTGCTTCTCTTCTTGATCAGTTTCCATCTGTTGCTTCTTGTCCTGCCTTCAGGCGCTTTGGAGAATAGCTTGACTCCCTCTTCTTTGGGGCAGCCCCTGAGATATTGGAACACTGCTATCATGTCCCCCCTCGTCCTTCTCTTCGTTAGACTAGACATACCCAATTCCAGCAACTGTTCCTTATATGTTTTAGCCTCCAGTCCCCTGATCAGGCAGGAAACCCCATACTAATCTAATGGTTGTCCAATCTCTTCTTAAAAACGTCTAGTATTGGCACACCCAATACTGGAGGCAAGTCGTTCCACTGATTTATTGTTCTAACTATCAGAAATGTTCTCCTTAGTTCTAGGTTGGTTCTCTCCTTGATTACTTTCCATCTTCTGCCTTCAAGTGCTTTGAAGAATAGATTAAGCCCCTCTTCTTTGTGGCTGCCCCTTAAATATTGGAAGACGGCTATCACGTCACACCCTAGTCCTTCTTTTCATTAAACTAGACATCCTAATTCACTTCTGTTCTAGCTTTTGTTCTTTCTCCTCTTTATGCTGACCACAGATTTTTGTTGTGGTTTTTGTTTTCAGTGCCGCAGGAGCAAATGAAGGTCGTTCCATGTACAATTGATCTGATTAAGGGTCTTTTCCCATTGCTCAATTGCTGTTCACTTACATTGACCTGGCAGTCAACTACATTGACAAGAGAGTTGATGCTTCCATTGCTGGATCCCTATTTTGACTTAATTCCCTCTGTTCCCCATGAGTGCCATAATAATCCCTCCAGAAGAATGAGTGAGAAAACAGATTTGACACTCCTTTTTTGAGTCTGCCTTGACGTGGTGTTGGAAGAAGCCAGGAAGCACTACATCAGGGGTCTTCAAACTTGGCCCTTTTATGACGTGTGGACTTCAACTCCCAGAATTCCTCAGCCAGCAAGTCATAAAAGGGCCAGGTTTGAAGATCCCTGCACTACATGAATACCATGAATACTATGGCCCCTTTATGACCTGAGGACTTCAACTCCCAGAATTCCAGAGGCAGCCATGCTGGCTTAGGAATTCTGGGAGTTGAAGTCCACAGGTCATAAAAGGGCCATCGTTCCCCACCCCTGCTCTAAAGGATGACTTTTAGGCTGTCTCTTTCAAGGTCTCCAAATGAGAAAAAGACAACTTCATAAAGATGTGGCAAAAATGAACGTGGTTTATCTTGCTGAGGGGAGGTAGAAGCAGAAAACGACTCTAATACTATTAAAATGGCTTCTCATTTGCCAACCTGAATGCTCTGATGGTCGTGAGGCCTTCTGCAGTCTCGGAAAAGTGGCAAAGTAGAGGCAACTGGGTACTATCATCAAGTTCCTGGAGATCCCTATTACCAAGAGAAAGAAGGTAAATTGTAAGCCAAGAAGAAACCATATTTCTAGTAAACAAATACCTCGTTTTCCTTATTAAACTATGGAATCGCTTGATCTCCCTAACCAAAAAGGTGACAATCTTTTATTGTCGTTATGCAACAATGGAAGTTATCCATTGGAAGCCACCTATCTAAAGGATCTTAAGACATCAACAGAGGAGGAAGCCACCCATTTTCTTTCAAAAGTATCTGTTTCTTTCTTTTTTCTTTTTATAAAACAAGTTTTATTGATTTTTTCTTTTTACAACCAAGTGCTTGAGAAACAACGTGGTGACAGGGTAATCAATTATCCAAAAGCAAAATCATACATATGTAATTCAGATTAAATCATTAAAAACTCCCTCTCTATTCCCTCAAATAATATAATATATTCAAATTAATGTATTTTTCAATAAAGTTCAATCAATCAAAACAATCATCAATAAAATTTCATCTATATGAATCCAAATCCTGTATTGAGCTTTACTATTTACAATGACCATATTCCAATTTGGTTTAGATAACCATATTATTAACACTTCAGGTGTCTCTCCTTTCCCTTTTTCCTTAACATAATCAGTGACTCACTTATTAATATCATTTCTTCTTTTATCAACCCCTCTTATTCTCCTTCCATTACAAAATAACTATCCTTCCTAAAAATAAGAATATTACTCCAAAAATACATTTCTACTCTATTTTAAATCTATAATCTATCAATCAATCAATATTTATGTAAAACTCTTTTAACCCTCTCAGTAAAATTTAAATCCGATCCAAATAATTATTATATCCACAACAAACATATTAATACAAAAACAAACATCTTCTCACTAAGTTCACATATTTAATTAATCTTTATTCAATCAGGATCTCTAACGTCTTATTTACCAATCTTAAACCTTGAGTCAATCTTTCTTTCAGATACCCACTTATTTATTTTTGTTTTATTTATTTATATCCCTCCTTTGTCGTTTTTTAAAATAAATGACTCGCGGCAGCAAACTTACCTAATACTTCTTCCTTCTCCTATTTTATCCACAACAACAACCTTGTGGGTTGAGAGAAAGTGACGGGGCCCAAAGTTACCAGCTGGCTTTCATGCCGAAGGCGGGACTAGAACTCACAATCTCCCGGTGATTGGCTCAAAGTCACCTAGCCGGCTTTCATGCCTAAAGAAGGACTAGAACTCACGGTCTCCTGGTTTTTAGCCTAATGTCTTAATCACTAGATTCTTTTTCTTCCTTCCCTTTTACCCTCCTTTTCTTCTTTATTTGCTGTTGCCAGAGGTTTAAATTATTTGGACAAAACCACTGTTTAAAATTAGCCTGAGGACTTGCCTGGGTTTAAGCCAAGAACCTTGAATATGCATTCTTATGACTGCACATTGCCCAATGCTGCCACAAACAGTCCCCCTGCTAGTGATAACAAACATCACAATTCTAATGTCGACCATTAGTTAAATATTTGGTCCCTTTGTGTTTTTGTTTTTGTTTTTGTTTTTTTAAAAAAAGAGAGAAACGAAAAACTTACTTGGATGCAACCCTGAAGTATTTCTGGATGAAATAAAACGCTACTCCAAGAGGCAGGAGAGCAAGTAGGAAGTAGGAGGTGGCATATGAAATCATCCCGACAGCAGAAAGGCAGAGTAATGTTGAACGGGAGAGGGATTCCACAGTTGGTGGAATGTGCTGCAGCAAACATAAGCGATAAGTGTAATGTCAAACCACAGCCACTGTGGTAGAAGAGAAGGCAGAGCTGGGTGATGGAGTTAAATGTGTCATTAGCTTAGAGCAGGGGTAGGCAACCTTGGCTCTTTTAGGACTCGTGGACTTCAACTCCCAGAATTCCTGAGCCAGCATGGCTGGCTCAGGAATTCTGGGAGTTGACGTCCACGAGTCATAAAAGAGCCAAGGTTGCCTACCCCTGGCTTAGAGTCTTTATTTTGCCACAAACAATCGAAGTCCAGCCTCACCTTGAATTCCTTTGACTCTTATCTGGGGCCAATTTAGTGCTGACCTTTAGTTGACTAGATTTTTGTGTACAGATTTCTGTGCTGTAGCTTAACCTATGGTCCTGATGCTTTGCTCCTGACATTAATCTAACCAACGGCCAGCACTAAATTGGCGCTAAAAAAAAGTGGAACACGGGGGGGGGGGGGGATAGACATGGATTATTTGTGGCAACATAAAGATTCTAAGCTGATGACACGTTTAACTCTGCCTCCCAGCTCTATCTGATCTTCTTCTACAGCCATCCAGTTACAGCATTTATTTGAAAGAAGGTTAATCTCAAATTTAAGAAGGGCCCCCTCAAAAGGAAAAATAGACAGAGGAACAGTTAAAAACACGTTGGAAAATCCTGCGTGATGCTCAGCTTCCCTACCATGTAACCTGAATCTTTCTCCCCCTATGGATCTATGCATATTGAATAAAACTCACCTGCTTCTGTAGAAGACAAGATGGGAGATATTTGTGCAGCGTGTCCTCTAAAATTGCACATCAGGCAGGCTCTCATTGGCTAGAACTCTTGCCTCATCCCAGCTGCCAACTCCTTTTCTACTCAATTAAAATTGCAGGAGGATGGATAACATATACAGGTGGTCCTTGCTTCCTGCCTGAGCAAGGGGTTAGACCTCCAAGGTCCCTTCCAACTCTGTTATTCTATTCTATTCTATTCTATTCTATTCTATTCTATTCTATTCTATTCTATTCTATTCTATTCTATTCTATTCTATTCTATTCTATTCTATTCTATTCCACTGAGGGTAATTGGGACCAGGAACTCTGTTACTAAGCAACACAGTTATAAGACATGGTGTCACATGACTGATCCAACTCACGACAGTACCAGTTCCCATTGTTAGGCACATCCTGGGTGGTTGAGGTGTCCTGGAGTCAAGCGATTACCATTTTGACTTCCTGCCAGCTTCCCCATTGACTTTGCTTCACGGAAGCCAGCAGTCAAGGTCACAAATCATAATCACATGACCACAGGATACCGCAGTGACCACAACAATGACGACGTGTTCAGCACCATTGTAACTATGAGCAGTTGCTGAATGAATGGTGGTTAAGTGAGGACTACCTGTTTTGCAGTGTGATCAGCATTGTTTCAAGATTTGTGTACTGTTCCAACCACACATGAAACCTGTAAAGGGGCTACAAATCCCTTTTCATACATGGAGAACCTATCTAGGCCAGAGTTCCCCAACCTTTTTGGTTTTGCAGCCTGTAGGGAGGGGGAAGAGGGGATGGTTCTGTGTGTGCAGTGGGCAAGCACGCGTGCACACAGTTCCATTTGTGTGAGCACCCGCCACTTCCATGGCCTGGGGGATAGGGACCGTTGATCTGGATAAAATATCCATTTCCCCACAGCGTGTCAACACTGCTAACATCGGATGTTTTTGCTTTGACAACAGATAGAGATGCAACCATTTTCTTCTCATGTTTTACTCTTAGAGTTAGAGTTAGATGATGCTGGGGGAAGGAATGTGCATTAGCTAGACATAACAACACTGAACCGAGCATGAGAACCATGGTTATTGAAATAAGAGATGATAAGAATTGGGGGCTGGAGAACTGGAGGGGAAGCCTGCATTTCAAACTAATTGGAGAATGTGATTTATGACTGTTAATTGGAGGAGGGAATTGTGCTTTGATACTATGTGCTCAGGGGAGGAGAACAAATCAAGGTGCTCACCTGATCAATAATATTTGTATCAGCAGAAAAACGGTTCAGAATTAGCCCCAAAGGTGTCGTATCGAAAAATCTGTAAAGGGGGAAGGAATAGTAAACGGTTATACAGTATAACCCAGTTATTTTATTTTATAAATGATTATTTTATTTTGTTTCATTTGTTTCAGTTCCTTCTCTTACACTAAATTACATCAGATGCCAGCTTTCCAAAACTGAACGACAAACAAATCTTCCCGTTTGATGAAATCATCTAGGCAAAATTTCCCTTCCCTCCCTGAAATGAAGGAGACATGGACAACACAACACAAGGCCTTCTCTGGAGTGGCCCCCACATTTTGGAACTTTTTATTTGTGACTGTTGACAAAGTTCCCTCCTTTGGGACATGAGAAGACTACAAAAGTTGGTTTTATTCCACTCAGCTGTCAGCGCTTATTAATTGTTCCCTTCATCCATTTTGTAGCCAACTGATCTTATGATGCTTCTTTTTTATATTTTTGGAATGCTGCATCTTTCCCAGGTTCTTCTGATTGGGACAGATGATAAAATTGAGAAAGAAAGGAAGGAAGGAAGGAAGGAAGGAAGGAAGGAAGGAAGGAAGGAAGGAAGGAAGGAAGGAAGGAAAGACGAAGGAAGGAAGGAAGAAAAGAAGGAAGGAAGAAAAGAAGGAAGGAAGGAAAGAAGGAAAGAAGGAAGGAAGGAAGGAAGGAAGGTAGGTAGGTTACATCTTTCTGGATCAAGTTATGGTTATGAGATTCCAGGAGGTTTCTAAAAGCAGGGCCTGGTCGAATGGGACAACTTGCCATGGTCAATTGGCTCCAGCCAACTTGCTATTCATTGCAGGACAATTCAACAACTCAATTTAATTATTTAAAATAATTTTAAAATAATTTTAATTTTACATTTCATTTTATTCCTCCTTTTGCATGCTTTCTTAATGATTCTATTCCACCATTTCTTTGATACTAGGATAACTCTTGTCCTGTGGCCAGTTGGCCGTGATGAGGCCACCCCAACGATGCCCTTGACGTGATGACCCGTTGCCTGGAGGCCGTACGGGTCTGGATGGGGAGGAACAGACTCAGACTCAACCCTTCCAAGACCGAGTGGCTGTGGTTGCCGGCGCCCCGGCATAGTCAGCTGACTCCATCGCTGACTATAGGGGGCGAGACTCTGGCCCCCTCAGAGAGGGCACGCAACTTGNCCAGGCAGTGTCGGCTGGCGACCCCCAGGGGGAGGGCCTTCTCTGTGGGTGCCCCCACCCTCTGGAACGAACTACCCCCCGAGATCCGGACGATTCCGGATCTCCTAACCTTCCGCCGCGCCCTCAAGACATGGCTTTTTCAACAAGCGGGACTGACCTAGGGTGAATTTTAAATAGGGAATAATTTTTAAAATTTTTTAAAGATTTTAATAATGACACAGCCATTAATATATTTGCTTTTTAATTGGTTTTATAGGGGAAATGTTTTTTGTGTTGTTTTTTAACATGCTGTGAGCCGCCCTGAGTCCCTCTGGGGAGAAGGGCGGCATAGAAGTTTAAAAAATAAATAAATAAAATAAAAATAAATAAATAAATAAATGAGTTGGTCATGGCAAGTTGACTGCAGTGAGTTGGCCATGTTGAGTTGGCCATGGCAAGTTGACTGCAGTGAGTTGGCCATGGCGAGTTGGCCGCAGTGAGTTGTCATAGACAACTGGGCCTGGAGCCTTCAATTTTTGAGCCACTTTGAAGGAACTAAATTTTTACTGCAGAGTACTGTACCTCATCAGCTCCGCTGGGACAAGTGATTTGAAGAACCAATAGAGTTGAGCTGGGTGGATATTAAGATCTGTGCTGCAACTATCTTAATGGCCAAGAGAGGGCAGTAAAAGTGGATATAAAACTATTTATGCTGCCTTCTAGTGGTCCTTTGAATTATTGCAGCTGAGATAAGATAGCGTATTCTAAGTACTGATCCAGTCATTGTTTCTCAGTATGAGCAGTTCATCTGCAGAAGAAAGGGCTAAACACAATGGTGGGATTCAAATATGTGAACAACTGGTTTTCTGTGTAGATGCCTCTTCCGGAAGTCCGTTCTGGGCCTGGGCAACAAAATATTAGCTACCGGTTCTGCAGAACTGGTGCGAACTGGCTGAATCCCACCACTGGCTAAACAGCCTTGCAGGTGGTGTTATTTTCCTAAAACAATAATTAAGCTATAGTTATGATTGGAGTAGCATAGAAATTTAATAAAATATTAGCTAGCCAGCTAGTTAGCTAGATAGATGATAGATAGATAGATAGATAGATAGATAGATAGATAGATAGATAGATAGATAGATAGATAGATAGATAGATAATTATTTATTGAATTGACATGCCTCCCATATCACCTCCATTATGATTTTGGGCAACTAAATATGTGAGTGGATGGTGGATTGATGGACCAAATCATACATACTTCTTTTTCTTTGGAGTTTACCAAAATCCAGTTACTTGAAGTGCATTCAGTCTTCTCCACTAATCTACCAAATACTATTCTCAGCAATGATCAGCTGTTTGAAGTCTAGCCCCTAAAGACCCATCCACTAGGCACTACATCTTTGCTCCTGGGTTCTCCAACCCAAGTTCTGAACCTCAGTGGCTGCTTCTATCTACCAAGAGGAACATGATGTTTCTGTACCTGATGGGTCCGAGGATGATCTTGTTGAGGAGATCATGATAAAGGTTCTTAGCAGCCGCAAGGCCCATCCATTCAACGGTCAAAGACGTGACAAGGCAGAGAACAATGCCTGCCCCACTGAGAATGCTGAACACTGCAACGTGGCATGTCTGTTCCAAAACAAGGATAGCAATAGCACTTAGACTTATATACTGTGTCACAGTGCTTTACAGCCCTCTCTAAGCGATTTACAGAGTCAGTATTATGCCCTCAACAGTCTGGGACCTGGCAAAGGGATTCCCTCTTCTAGCCTTCAGGAAATGCTTTGGCAGTCAAACCAATGAGCTGCTGAGTTTTCTGATGTGGGAAGAATCCAGAGAAGGAAACATTTGGGGGAATGTTAAAAAGGCAGAATATATTTCCCCAAAGGAATAATGGAGAAGATCTTTTTAAAAAGACAGAAACCAGCCCCCAGAAACCAGCCCCACCCCCTAGGCAGAGGCCAGCTTTTAGAAATGCAAATTCAATAATCCTTTCAGAAAGGTTGGAGCCTTTCAGCTAGAAATTGAAGAAATTAGGAAGACAAAGACCCTTAAAATCTACATACCCCACCCAAACCCTAAGACAGAACAGAACAGGATTAACCCACCAATGCCAAAGGGGCACGCTCAGACCCAGGTCAAAGTGCATGACACAGGAAATAAAAAGCCTCAAACAGGAACAGAAAACAACCTCAAGAGCCCCAGAAGGTATAAAAACCCACCACTCTCTGCTACATGTGGTCAGTTTTTTCAGAGCCATCTTTCTGTCTGGCTCTCCTCTTCAATAAACTACAACCTTCTTTCTAAAGCGGTCTCCATTTTGTTTATTCCCCGCTTGGATTGGACCCTGATGAAGATTTTTTCTTTCGACACCGACTTGCAAACGCAAACAGCTTTGGGATTTTATTTAAGCAGAACACGGCAAACCCCAAACATTATTTGCAGAAGCTCAACCAGTTTGCATAAAATGCCGTTCTTAGTTCGAGTCCTTCATCTCTCTTTTCACACCGGGCTAAACAGACCCTCCAAAGGGGATTTGAAATTCCTGCAATTGGTGAAGGAGGATCCTTAGTTCATTTCCGAGAACTCTCTTGCTAAGCTGTGACTAAGTTTCCAGCAGCAGACAGAAAAAGAGATTTCCTTGAATCTCTACAGAATGTCCCTGTCACGTTTACTTGACCGCTTTAGAGGATACGTTTATTCTGGGCAGCTCACAATTAATAAGGGGACGTGGAGAGCTATTTAACACTGAGTGCTTATTACAGCTTTTTTTCCCTCCCCCCTGAAGAATTATCCGGAGGTATTTATAACTGAGAAATCATTTCTAATTTAACACTGAGGAAAGTTTATTCAGTTTGACTTTCTGCATTGCTGATGCAGCGGAGAAAAATTATGGCTGTGGCCCGCAGAGTTAATCTTAAATGCTGCAGTTTGTTATTACTGATGTAAACAGAGGAATGAGACTAAATACATTCAGGGGTGACGTTAAGTATTTATTTAATAAATGTTAGATTAGGTAACATCTACTCAAAGTCAGAAATGACTTCTCGTAAGTTCATGGATATTCCATGTTGTTTTCTTGGAAACATATGAAAGTGGTTTATTTATTCATATTCCTCCTTTATTATTATTATTTTTACAAATAACTCAAGATGGCAGACATTTCCAACACATGTAAAAAAGATGCTGAGACTCTAGAAAGAGTACAGAGAAGAACAACAAAGATGATCAGGGGACTGGAAGCTAAAACATATGAAGAACGATTGCTGGAATTGGGTATGTCTAGTTTAACGAAGAGAAGGATGAGGGGGGACATGATAGCAGTCTTCCAATATCTCAGGGGCTGGCCCAAAGAAGAGGGAGTCAAGCTATTCTCCAAAGCGTCTGAAGGCAGGACAAGAAGCAATGGATGGAAACTAATCAAGGAGAGAACAACCTAGAACTAAGGAGAAATTTCCTGACAGTTAGAACAATTAACCAGTGAATTTAGTTTTGGGGTTCAACTATGTAGTGCCGATACTTTGTTTCCTGAATAAAATGTTCTTTAAGGAAGAATTCTTGCCTTGAAGTTCTTTTGATGGGTTTCATCTGTCGGAACCATGACAAGTTCATCAGAGACTCTTTTTCAGCCTGCCTTCTTCTCCATTGTTATTACTTAAATATCTATGGAGATTCTCAATCATTCAGGTCATGGGTTGTCCCAAAGGTGCTTTTTTTCCATGAGGCAACTGGACTTTCTTGTTTTTCTCTGAAGACATTTCACTTCTCATCGAAGTAGCTTCTTCAGCCCTGACTGGATGATGGGGAGTGGAAGGATTTATACTCCTTGCAACAGTTCAACAGTTCCAAGAAGGCTCCACACCCGTTTGCACCACTCAGGTGACCCTGACAACACAGATAAGCCTCCAGGGGCATCAACGACTCTCTAAAAGAATGCAAATGACCAGCTGTCTGCAAGGAGTATAAATCCTTCCATTTCCCCACCATTCAGTCTGAGCTGAAGAAGCTTCTTGGATGAGAAGAAAAATGTCTTCAAAGAAAAACAAGAAAGTCATTAAATCAAGGTCCTACTCTCGCCATTAAACATTCACCTACCTTTTTGGAGCAAAGCGTTTGGGTCTGATTCGCAGATGTCCACTGAGCCAGCCAAAAGTCAATAGCAACCATGACCGAGTGTTTCAAGAGTTTGGAGAAGATCATCAAGGAGAGCAGAAGAAAACCACCCGAAGTGAGATAGAGCCAACAAGTCTTCCAGGGCATCTTCATCCTGAGTGGCATTGCAGCAGATATGCTGTCATCTTCTTCCTCTTCCTCCTCTTCCTCTGAAAAGTTACAGATGTCACTGAGTCAATTAACCTGGACAATTTAGTATCCCCCACAAGATCAACAGAGATATAGTGAGATTCTAGGTAGTGATAGACATTCAAATATGGCCTCATAATTGCACCACCAGGTTCTAGTAGCAAAGCGACGATAGTCACTGAGCAGGAGACCCCTACCATTTCAGACAAGTGGCTGTCCAGCCTCTTAAAAACCTCCAGTGATGAAGTACCTACAACTTCTGGAGGCAAGCTGTTCCACTGGTTAATTGTCCTCACTGTTAGGAAGTTTCTCCTTAGTTCTAGGTTGCTTCTCCCCTTGATTAGTTTCCATCCGTTGCTTCTTGTCCAGCCTTCAGGTGCTTTGGAAAATAAGTTGACCCTCTCCTCTTTGTGGCAGCCTCTCAAATACTGGAATACTGCTATCGTGTCCTCCCTCATCCTTCTTTTCTCTAGACCAGCCAAACCCAAATCCTACAACTGTTCTTCATATGTTTTAGGTCAGCAAAATCCTGAGTCTCAAGGAGAGAGGGGTCCTACCTCCCACTTTCCTGTTGCCAACTTATTTTCAAATTTTAGCCTTTTAACTGTTGACGAAATGCCGCTTACTAGAAAGTCATTCATAGCAAGCATGTATGAGACCTAAAAGGCTTCACGTTTATTGCTTTAATGTACAGTCATGCATAATTACCCCCCCTTTTTTTAACAAATCAAACAAAATAACACCCACAGTACCTTCATCCTCATCCTCCAGCTGTGTTTTTGATTCTCTTGGGTACATGGCTCTTCGGAGAGTTTTCCTTTCTAGAGTAGTTTGATCAGCGTCCATATCCTGCATAGGGGCATTAAAAATTTGTTACAAAGACTTTTTAGAATGTGAGGTGAGGACTATCATTTCAACCTGAGGAGTGGGTTGGGTTTATCCCTCAGGCAGGGGTAGGCAATCTTGGCTCTTTTATGACTCGTGGACTTCAACTCCCAGAATTCCTGAGCCAGCATGGCTCAGCATGGAAACCTCTCCCTTTCCCCTCAGCATGGCTGGCTCAGGAATTCTGGGAGTTGAAGTCCACGAGTCATAAAAGAGCCAAGGTTGCCTACCCCTGCCCTAAGGGTCAGGAATTCTGGGAGTTGAAGTCCACGAGTCATAAAAGAGCCAAGGTTGCAGTGCTTTACAGCCTCTCTAAGCAGTTTAGAGAGTCAGTCTATTGCCCCCAACAGTCTAGTAATGGATTGCTGTTTTATTATGCTAGCAATTTTACAATTTTAGTGGTAGCATGTATTTCAATTAACACTGGTAGACCTGAATTTGCCTGCTTGTTTCTTGATGTGACCACCGCAACCTTTCCCCAAGAGACTTACATCAAAGAAGATTTGGATAGAAATGTCACCAAAGGTCAGCACGTATGGATCAAACCAGGCCTCCATTTTCCCGCTCTTCATATTTACCTTTTCCAGTTCCTGGTCTTGACGATTCATGAGAGTTTTCCAGTGGTCGTACAGCTCCACGTCTTTAGTTTGGATGTCCTTCAGGGTCCCTTCTCTGAGAACAGTGCCATCTTTCATGGCAATGATCTAAGAAGGAAAAGTAAACCATGAAGCTCTTCCATAAATATCTGCCTGTTTGGATGTCGGAAATCTATCTGTGGGTGAAATTATAAAAACTGTAGCGTGAGGCATCTGGAATCATCTACCGGTGCTGACCTTGTTGACCTCAGAACTGATTCTAGACGTCAGTCCTGGGAGCTTAATAGAGTCTATGCATAGATTACAGGTGTTCTGTTTGGGACTTAGTGAATTAAGCCAGCACACTTTAATATTATTATCAGATAATAAATCTGAGATGGCATGGCATAGATTAACATCACTTTTCTACCAAGGATGTCTTCTTAACTAGTTGCCTTCTCTTCCAGTTGTCAGTAACAAAAGAGCTTCTTTGTACCATGATGAATTCTGAGCAGCAGATGAATTCTGAGATCAAACCTACATTTCATTCATCCATGACTCTTGCTTAGACACCACATCTGTGAGAATCGATTTGTATCCAGTCGTTGAAGCAAAATGCTGCCCCTGAATCCTTTACCCTTGTCTTCGTTGATATAGACATGTTTGTCATATAGCCTGTTTGGTCTAGGGTTAGAACCAGGAGACGTGAGTTCTAGTCTTGCCTTGGCCATGAAAGTCAGCTGGGGGACTTTGGGCCAATCCATCCACCCATCCATCCATAATTCTCTGTCTGTCTGTCTGTCTGTCTGTCTGTCTGTCTGTCTGTCTGTCTGTCTGTCTGTCTGTCTGTCTGTCTGTCTGTCTGTCTGTCTGTCTATCCGGCCATCCATCCATCCATCCACCCATCTACCCATCCATATATCTATCTCCCTCCCTCCCTCCTTCCCTCCCTCCCTCCCTCCCTCCATCCATCCATCCATCCATCCATCCACCACCCACCCATCTTACCCAGTCAGCATGTGGAAGATACTGCAGTTTATGAGTCACTAAGACGAGTGTCCTCTTGTCATCTTTCAGGAACTTCACAATGCCTTCTTGCATTAAGTGGTCACTGAGGTGAATGTCCAAGGCAGAAAATGGGTCATCCTGGAATTCCATATAGGAAATTAACCAAAGCCTCACAAAAGAGATATTATATTCTATCTTATTGTCTCCAGCACCTCTTGTTATCGCTACCTTACTTCTGCTACACATACTGGTAGAATGGCATTCCCACTGATAATATTCAATACCGCACTCTCAATGCTGATGGAGGGGAGATAGAAGATGATTATAGATCTCCTTCTTTAATTTGCTTACGCATTTTTTGGTCTTGGCCAATAAATTAATTCAGTTAAAATATTACTTTCCTCCTTTAAATTAATGAGTTTTTCACAGTCATCATCTCTTTAAAATTATAGCTGTCTTAAACCTCTAAGTGAGATTGGGCAACTTTTTTTTAGCTGATGCATCACCTAAAAATTTGGTGAGGGGATACAGGGACACGATAGACAAAACTTTCTCCCACTTTCATATTTTTACTAAGTTTGGGAACTCTGAAAAGAAGCAAGTTATTTTCCCATTTTCAGTATATTGTCAACACATACAAACACTGAATATTTGCCTTGCCATCCAAATCTGGTATTATAAACTGGGGGGGCAGGGTGGAAAAAATAATATCTAACAGCCAAGTAGCCAGGGAGTCCTCAACTTACGACCACAATTGAGATCACAATTTCTGTTGCTAAGTAAGGTGCTTGTTAAATGAGTCACGGCCGATTTTTGCCAGTGACGTTCACACGAGTGAGGCCGCGAGCGCTCGCGTGAGGCCTTGAGCGCTCACACAAATGGGGTCGTGAGCACCTGCAATGCTCGCACAAGTGGGGCTGCAAGCCCCCGCGACGCTCAAGGGAGTGGGGCTGTGCACACCAGCCAGCCACTCACGTGATCTGATTGTGAATAGGCCCCAGACCGGTAGTAGGCTGTGGCCCACAAGTTGGAGACCCCTGATCTAGATCAGTGTTTCTCAACCTGGGCAACTTTAAGCCATGTGGACTTCAATTCCCAGAATTCCCCAGCCAGCCATGCTTAAAGCTGCCAAGGTTGTAGAAACACAGATCTACAGTAGATCGTTTTGGATGGAACCTAGATTCTTCTTTCTCCTGGTTTTGAAACTGCTTTTGCCTCTTTTAAAGTGCTTTTCACTTACCAGGAAGACGATGCTGGTGTTTTGGTAGAGCGCTCGAGCGACACAGATGCGTTGCCGTTGACCTCCGCTCAAATTAATTCCCTAATGGGTATAATAAACCATAATTTTCAGTCGACTGCCCAAACATTGCAGCATCTTTATGGACAAGCCCTTGAAAAATACCAACTATTTTTAAAAAAAAACATCCTAAAACTAAACTTCTTCCAAATTTATATGACATTGGTTTATTCAATCTCAGCGCTGTTGGCTACCTAAAGTGTGAACAGTCTAAAGGAGAAGAAAAAAGATCTTGGCATATAAGCAGGGATTGTTGTTGTTTAGTTGCTAAGTTGTGTCCAACTCTTCACAACCCCATGGGCCATAGCAAGCCAGCCCCCCAGCCCCGCCCTCCATGCCAGTGCAGTGGTGGCGAACCTTTTAGAGACCGAGTGCCCAAACCGCAACCCAAAACCCACTTATGTATTGCCGGGTGCCGGGTGGGCGTGGCCCACTGGGTGGGCGTGGTTATGGTGGTCATGGCAGACTGGGTGGGCGTGGCCAGGGTGGGTGTGGCCTGCTTGATGTTGCTCCTGGAGAGGGATGCCTGTGGGGGCCGGGCAGGGTTGGGGGAGATCCAGGGGGTTTCTGGAGGGTGGGGCAGTGGGCAGGAGGGTTGGCCCAAATTCATATTCATTGTGTTGATGACACTATCTAGATATCTCCTCCTCCACCATCCCCTTAATAATAATAATAATAAAGTTGGAAGGGACCTTGGAGGTCATCGAGTCCAACCCCCTGCTCAGGCAGGAAACCTTATACCATTTCAGACAAATGGCTGTCCAGTCTCTTCTTAAAACCTTCCAGTGTTGGAGTATTCACCACTTCTGGAGGCAGCTTGTTCCACTGGTTAATTGTTCTAACTGTCAGGAAGTTTCTCCTTAGTTCTAGGTTGCTTCTCTCCTTGATCAGTTTCCATCCGTTGCTTCTTGTCCTGCCTTCAGGCGGTTTGGAGAATAGCTTGACTCCCTCTTCTTTATGGCAACCCCTGAGATATTGGAAGACTGCTATCATGTTCCCCCTCGTCCTTCTCTTCGTTAAACTAGACATACCCAATTCCAGCAACCGTTCCTCATATGTCTTAGCCTCCAGTCCCCTAATCATCTTTGTTGCTCTTCTCTGTACTCTTTCTAGAGTCTCAGCATCTTTTTTACATCGTGGTGACCAAAACTGGATGCAGTATTCCAAGTGTGGCCTTACTAAGGCATTCTTCTTTCGCCTTCCATCTTTCCTAACATCGGGGTCTTTTCCAAGGAATCTCTCTCTCTCTCTCTCATACAATTGTAATAAGCAGGGATAAGACATTCCAAAACACTGTGAGCTATAAATACCACCTTATGGCAAAGCTAACTGGTAACGGAACGGATTGGCCAAGAACCGTGAAGCACTTCATACTTGCTCCATGAAGTTGCCATGAAGCTCAAAGCCATTTGATGGCATGACAAACCTCATCAGGAGTGGCAACACATGCAGAAGCAGTAGTAGGCAAGAAAGAAAAATGCAGGTAAAACCAGCCACTTAATTTTAAGGTGGACATCCCAAGCTGGGTAATAAAATATTGAAGGCATTGAAAAGGCATTGTAACTGCCCAATAGGCTGGGCAGTGACATCTTTGAAAGGCTGTCACAGAGAAGAGGGGGGTCAACCAATTCTCCAAAGTACTGAAGGCAGGAGGAGAAGAAACGGGTGGAAGATCATTAAAGAGACATCCAACCTAGAATTAAGGAGAAATTTCCTGACAGGGCGAACAATTAATCAGTGGAACGGCTTGCCTCCAGAAATTGTGGATGCTCCATTACTGGAGGTTTTCAAGAAGAGACTGGACAGTCATTTGTCCAGAACGACATAGATATCTCCTACCATGGGCAGGGAGTTGGACTAGAAGACCTCCAAGGTCCCTTCCAACTCCATTATTCTATGTTCTAAGTAGTAGGATGAATGCAAGGGTGGGATAATCTGATTTTCTCTAAAGGCTGTGTTTCCCGAGATCGTATTTCTTCAAAGCCATCTTTACGACTAACAGGACTAAATTTGGAAGACTAAGGTTCAGCAATATAACACTCCAGAGTGGTTTACAGCAGGGGTCCTCAACCTTGGCAACTTTAAGACTTGTGGACTTAAAGGAAGGAATTCTGAGAATTGAAGTCCACAAGTCTTAAAGTTGCCACGGTTGAGGACCCCTGGTTTACAACACTCTGGGCAGTTTACAATGTCAGCATTATTTGCATTTTGCCCCCAGCAATTTGGCTTCTCCTTTTACCAACCTCAGAAGGATGGAAGGCTGAGTCAACTTTAAGCCGCTCAGGATCGAACTCCTGGCAGTGAGCAGAGTTAGCCCGCAATACTGCATTCTAATCACTGCACCACCACGGTTTTTAATCTGATCTGCTTCCAGTCATGAAAACGTCTTGGGTGAATTTTGGCCACTTGTTGTTTCTCAGCTCAGCTTATCTCACAGGGCTGTTAAAATTGGGATAAAATTGTAAAGCTGATGGCTTGAGCCCCTGGAGAAAAGGTAGGATGAGGAGAAGGAGGACGATAATTTCCATTTTGGTCCTGCTTCTTTCTTTCCTAAGCATCCATCTGCAAGGAAGGGGCAATTCTAACCTAATTTATTTTTTTTTAACTAAATATCTACACCGCCTCAATCCAGTTGGATCCTCAGTCTGAAATGATCTCCCGCAGAAGGACCACACAAAATCAGCCTGAGGATCCAGAGGTCGTTGCTTGAGCAACAGAGTGGATACACTCCAGCATTCTGGGGTCTCTTAATAATGCTGGAGTGTCCGAAAAATAACAACAAAGTCCTCCTTCTGAATTTACCCTTTCTCCAATTTCTGTCTGATCTCCAAAGGGCAACAGATCAATGTCAGGTTGTAGGGAACAGGCATCAGTGACTGCTTTGTATCTGTAAAAGAAATATATATATATAAAAAAGCATGAGATCCAGAGAAGACTGGAAGGTTTTAAAGGCTAGCAAATCAAATCTGGAACAAAGATGGACTAGAGATGGAAGTCAGATGGAAGACAGTTTCTACAGAGGCTGGTCGATTTATAATAACAGTTAAAACAGATGACAGGCAGTCCTCAACTTACAACAGTTTGTTTAGTGATCGTTCAAAGTTACAACGCCGCTGAAAAAAGTTGCCAAGGTTGAGAAACATTGTTTTTTAAATGGGCCGTGAGCTGCATTGGTTCCCAATCTGCTTCCGGGTGCTGGTTTTCACCCCTAAAGCCCAACATGGCACAGTGTGGCACCAGGTTATTTGAGAGACTGCCCCTTCCCAACCATCTCCCTATCCCATTAGGTCAAGCAGGAGGGATCTGCCCTCAGCCATGAGAAATAATAATAATAATACAGTTGGAAGGGACCTTGGAGGTCATCTAGTCCAACCCCCTGCTCAGGCAGGAAACCCTATACTATTTCAGACAATGGCTGTCCAGTCTCTTCTTAAAAACGTCCAGTGTTGGAGCATTCACAGCTTCTGGAGGCAGGTTGTTCCACTGGTTAATTGTTCTAACTGTCAGGAAATTTCTCCTTAGTTCTAGGTTGCTTCTCTCCTTAATTAGTTTCCATCCATTGCTTCTTGTCCTGCCTTCGGGTACTTTGGAGAATAGCTTGACTCCCTCTTCTTTGGGGCAGCCCCTGAGATACTGGAACACTGCTATCATGTACCCACTCGTCTTTCTCTTCATACCCAATTCCAGCAACCGTTCCTTATATCAAAGTAAAATTAAAAATAACTAAACTTTGCTGTTTTTTTGGAAATGGAGCCATTGGATCTTTAAATGACCAAGTGACACAGGCAGTCCTCAACGTACGACTAAGCGAGACAGTTGTTAAGTGAGTTTTTCTCCATTTTATGACCTTTCTTGCTACCGTTGCTAAGTGAATCACTGCAGTTGTTAAGTTAGCAACACGTTTGTTAAGTGAATCTGGCTTCCCCATTGACTTTGCCTGTCAGAAGTTTGCAAAAGGGGATCACATGATCTCCTGGGAGGCTGGAACTGTCATCAATAGGAGTCAGTTGCCAAGCGTCTGAATTTTGATCACGTGACCCTGGGGATGCTGCAGTGGTCTTAGGTGTGAAAAACAGCCACAAATCACTTTTTTCAGTGCCATTGTCAGTTTGAACAGTCACTAAACGAACTGTTGTAAGTCAAGGATTACCTGTACTCTCGTGCAATCTTAGTGTTCAAATTAAACAAACAAAAAAAAGACTCAAGTTTCAGTTTTTTTAAAGATTGTTCTATTGTTTTTAATTGCTGCAATGCTTGTATGCTGCCCAGAGGCATATTTTGTGAGGTGGGCAGCTGTATAAATTCGTGAAATAAATAAGTCAGACAAGAATCTGCTTTCATTGGTACATCATGCTAAGTTTGGCTTGTTTGAAATTGGTCTTTTTTTTTAAAAAAAAAATCTTAATGAAGCCTGTATGTTTAGTTTATGATTTTGTGTATTGTCTGAACCTACAACATGAATTAATTAAGCAATCAGAGCTTGTTGTGTGAACCACCAGGGCTTTTTTTGTCATAAAACGCCCAGAACGGAGTTCCGGCACCTTTTTTTTTTTTTTCTTACAAAAAAAGCACTGTGAACCACTATAGAAATTCAGGATATGAGGATAATGTTCTGGGTGACTTGTGGAAAAGGACTTGTGATTCCCAAATATTAAACAACAGTAATATTCCTTCTGTTTCCCCTTCAATTTAAATATAAACATGGAATAAAAGAAAACGCGGGTGGGTGGGAAAGTAGCAAAATGATTTTGGTGCAAAAGGCGAGTCTGGGAATTGAAAACCATTTCCTGTGGAGTCCTCTAATTATTCTTTATTTTTAAATCTATGACTTCCCCTCTTTCTCCGGCCAATTTTCTCCCTTGGAACTGATATCATAAACTTTAAATTCAGTCTCAGCTCCCATATTATGATTGATAACCCACATCTGGAGCCGTGCCTCTGATTAGGATCAATTCCACTAAGTTTTAAGTCAATAGCACTGGGCTGCCTTTATTAACCTACTCCTTCTGTTTTCCTCTTGGGAGCTGTATAGATGTTTTCCCATCCTCCATTTCATCATATCCTTTTTTGGGAAACACTTTCCAGGATCAAAGAATGTGGCCAGGGGAGAGAAGAGAAGCCGACGGCTCACAAGAGCATTTGACAAGGCTTGCAAACAGGGAAATGTTATTTTAGCAAATGGATTGCCTCCCCATTTCACATTTTACGAGGCAAGTGGGGGGGAATGCAGCTTAGAGGAAATTTACAGGGAAGGATGGCAGTTTTAAAAGAGTGTCTTCTCGCTGACTGGCTTGTAAGGTTATTTGTCAGCTTCTGGATGCACTGCAGCCGGTCTTGTAAAGTTGAAAAGAAAGGAAAATGAAGGTGAATGCTCCAGCACTGGAAGTTTTAAGAAGAGACTGGACAACCATTTGTCTGAAATGGTATAGGGTTTCCTGCCTGAGCAGGGGGTTGGACTAGATGACCTCCATGGTCCCTGCAGATTTCAGGGCTTCAAGATGGAAATGGTTGTTGCTACAAGGAATCCAGAACAGAGATCCCCAACCTTTTGGGCACCAGGGACCGGTTACGTGGAGAGAGGTTTTTCCGTGGACCGGAGGGGGCGTGGTTTTGTGTGCTGCCTGCATCCCACGGATGGGGCTTTGCTTGTTTGTGCATCTTTGGCCTACAAGCCATGTTGACTACATGACCATGGAAATTGTCTTCGGACAACGCTGGCTCCCTCAGCCAAGAAACAGAGATGAGAGTTGGACATGATTGACAGGGAAATCTTTACCTTTACAAATAATCCTTGCTTAATGACCCTAATTGGACTGGAATTTCTATTCCTTAGCAAGGCAGTTGTTAGGCGAAACAACATTGTGACTGCACCACTTGGCAATTCCACTTGTTTTGGTTTTGCAGGATCCAACCAGAGTCAGCCATCGGGACCAAAGGTTTATTCCTCCAAGCTTTTGGGCTCCTGTGTGCACTGGGCTGTTCTACACATTATGGTTATATAGCGCCTGATTGCGTGTAGGTTTTAGTTGTTAATTAGAGTGTTGATGGCTGGCTATTAAATGATTAACTGTTGTTTCTTTGTGCTGCTGTGTCCTTGGCTGCTAAATATCTGATAGGCCGGTGGTAAATCAGCACTCCTATTGACTGACAAGGGGGCCATTTCCCATTTCATTCACTTCACTGGATATTTATGTCCCTGCCCGGCCAACAATCATAATAGCTAGTTTTGATTTTCAGGTGAGGACCTCTAGCTCAGGGGTCTTCAAACTTGGCCCGTCTATGATTCGTGGACTTCAACTCTCAGAATTCCTCAGCCAGGCATGCTGGCTGAGAAATTCTGGGAGTTGAAGTCCATAAGTCATAAAAGGGCCAAATTTGAAGACCCCTGCTCTAGCTTCTCCTGTCCCGCCATGCTGACCTCTGCTTCAACTTCTTTGCCAATCCTTCTCTCCCCTCAATCTCTGCTCTTTTCATTGTCCTGCACTATGTTACCACCATCAAACACCCTCCATCCCTCGCTGGCCCTCCCATCCTCTTCCTCCCGCTACTGACAAGGTGCACCTAGCCCCTGAGTGTACCTCATAAGCAGCAGGAGAAAGAATTCAGCCAAGGTTAGCGAAGAGTGGCAGCTGGTAGCAGGTATTAGTGGCAGCGACAACGTGCACGGTGGTTAAAAGGGCAGAGTTGGAAGGGAGATAAGTGGGTGGGGGCATTTGAAGTTCATTTATTTATTTTTATTTATCCAATTTATTGGCTGCCTATCTTACCACAGGGGAACTCTGAGTGGCTTGCCATATTTAAAAGTGCATGTTGGGACGTAAATACAGGTGGGCTGCCCCACACCTGAATTTTGATCAGCTGACCACAGGAGGGCTGCTAAGGCTGTAAATCCAAGGAGGTCTATAACTATCCCTTGTTCAGTGCTGTCATAACTAAATGAATGGTCGTTAAGCAAGGACTACCTCTACCTTTTTTTTTAATGGGATATTATTCCAATTTTCCAGCCTGGTCCAGCAGCCCTGGAATCCACACGAAGTCCGGCCATCCAAATTTCAACTCACCTAGGCCAGCCTTGCTTCGTTTTCAAGATCAGCCCTCTTTAGCTAGGTCAGTGGTTCTCAACCTTTTTAATGCCGCGACCCCCAACCAGTCGTAAGTCGAGGATTAAACCGGTCGTAAGTCGAGGACTAAGCCGGTCGTAAGTCGAGGACTAAACTGGTTGTAAGTCGAGGACTGCCCAACCGGTCGTAAGTCGAGGACTTTCCCTGCCCGGGAGCGCCACGCATGCATGGTTCCGCCCCCTGCACCGGCCGAGGTATAGCTGGCAAGCGGCAGAGACGGAGCAGGCCGACCACCAGCTGGCCCAGCTCAAGGGAGGTAAGGCACCCGCCGGAAAAGGGGGAAAAAATGGTGGACAGCCTTGCTTGGCGACCCCCGTGAAATGGTCGATCAACCCCAAATGGGGTCGCGACCCATAGGTTGAGAACCGCTGAGCTAGGTGATGTCAGATGCCAAACACCAATTTGTCATTGCGCTGTAATTATCTCCCAGCTGAATCTAGAAAAAGTGCAGGAATTCTGGCACCTTTGTTGTTTGGAAAGAGAAAGATGTGAATTTTTTACCTCTGTTTATTAAAAGGACTCCCAAAGGTAATGTTTTCTTCAACCGTTGCATTCAAGAGCCAAGGCTTCTGAGCTGCGTAAGCCACCGAAAACCGATTCCTGGTGGAAAGGGGGAATTTAGAGGCATTAGAGGCAGTGGATAAGGAACAGCTTCCTACAGATTTTAACAAGGGTGCATTCAAACGAGGGAGGCACAAAAAACACATAAAGGAAAGTAGCTGTTAAACAGATTTAAGGGGAAAGAAGAGTTAGGTTAGCGAAGCACCCAGTCTCTACTTTAGCTTGACTTTTTTTTCGTGACAAAACTCCTTGCTTAAAAGGTGTGGTCCACATCCGGTGAATTCACATTTATCTCTAAGTCAGGAGACTTGGCATGCAAAGAGGAGACAGGATCATCCCAAAGGTGCTTCACCCCCCCCCCCAAACTTTCTTGTTTGTTTGTTTTTGCTTTGCATCCAAGAAGCTTCTTCAGTTCTGATACAAATCTCGTACAAAACATATGCAACGAAAATGGGAAACAATGATGAAGACCTTAGAAAAATATATTTGCGGATATTCCGTTCACGTTTAATGAACATTTATGTTTTTTTAAAACTCCGATAAATTACTCTGCGACTTTCTTTTATTGGCATGTGTTCGAAGAGATATGGGTGCTGTGAAATATGCAACATTGGTTAGAAGAAATTTTAGGTAGCCTCGGAAGAGTCGATATGTAAGGGTTTTTTGAAGGCATAGACATTGTTAATTTCCTTTAAATCACCAGGATATTTGATCACACAGTGGTTCCCAGGAGCTACCTGATTTGACAGATGAACTGAAATGAAATCTTGTGTTCCTTGAGTCCATATGTCCATCAGTTTGGAAAAACCATGAATATTCGGCTTGACTCTGTATCTATTAGGGAAGCTAAATGGTGGCATTTCAATTTAGATCACTGAGACATCCAGATTGGGATTGAATGTCAAAATGTTGGGCTTTGTACTGTTGAAGGAAAAGTCTTCATCATGGTTCAGTCCAAGCTGGGAATAAACAACATGGCGACTGCTTTAGAAAGAAGGTTGCAGTTTATTGAAGAGGAGAGCCAGACAGAAAAATGGCTCTGGAAGAAAAAAGAGAGCGAGCACATGTAGGGAGTGGGTTTTTATACCCTCTGGAGCCTTTTGTTTGGAGTTGTTCCTGTGGCATGAACTTTGACCTGAGTCTGAGTGTGCCCTTTGGTATCAGTGGGGGAAGTCAGATTTGCTTTATGACCTCCTGATTCACTTAACTACTTCAGTGGTTTGCTTAACAACCGTGGCAAAAAAAAAAAACAACCGTGGCAAAAAAAGGCGCAACTCACTTAACAATTGCCTTGCTTAACAACAGAAATTCTATTCTCAATTGTGGTCCTATGTCGAGGACTGCCTGCATTTGCTTAGCTTCGGGTACTTTGATAGATTCCCTATCTCCAGTGTTCTGATTTTTATTTTTATTTTTACGCTGTGTGAATGCTTCCTGTGAATGCTTGGTAACAAACATCCTTTCACCCCAAAGAAAAAGGAAGACATTTCAGAAAATGGATGCTAATGAGACTATGAAGCTTCTTCTGTGTCTTCTGAACCTTACGGAGAAGTAGTCCTCAACTTACAGCAGTTCATTTAGTGACTGTTCAAAGCTACAACATCCCTGAAAAATGTGACTTATTACCGTTTTTCACACTTGCGACCGTTGCAGCATCCCTGTGGGTCACATGATCAAAATTCAGACCATTGGCAACTGACTCGTATTTATGACGGTTGTGATGTCCCGGGGGGGGTCACGTGATCCCCTTTTGCGACCTTCTGAGAAGCAAAGTCAATAGGGGAAGCCAGATTCACTTAACAACTGTGTTACTCACTTAACAACTGCAGCGATTCACTTAACAACCGTGGCAAGATAGGTCATAAAATGGGGCAAAACAAATGTCTCGCTTAGCAACAAAAATTTTGGGTTCAATTGTGCTCGTAAGTCAAACTAGAAATTCAATTATGAGGACTTCATATGGCTCAAGTCATTTGCATGAAAGACTGGGAACCACTGCGTGTTGTAGACGTTTGGGATTAATATATTTTAGGAAGTTATTGTATCTGAGGGAAGGAAATCAGGTATTGATTGAGAGGTTAAAAAAAAAAGTTACAGTTTCAGGGGGCAGATTGAAGAGTAATACCTCCAGCTTGCTTCAACAGAAGGCTCAAATTCATGTATGCTGCAAGTTACAATAAACAATATTTTAGTAACTGTTGAGAAAGAAATAACACTATTGAGCTGATAAAGTTTCAAGTATGGAAGAAAGGGTGTCCAACAATTAAGCAAAATCCTAATTGTGAAGCGTAATAAGAAGACCAAGCATATTGGTGCAGATGGCTGAATATCATGCTATTAGACCTTGCAAATTCTCCATTCTGTGGCCATCACCAGCCTTAATTCAGAGAGCAACCAATAACAATAACAATAACAATAGCAATAACAACAACAACAACAACAACAACAACAACAACAATAATAATAATAATAATAATAATAATAATAATAATAATAATAATAATAATAATAATAATAATATTAAAAAGTTGGAAGGGATCTTGGAGGTCATCTAGTCCAACCCCCTGCTCAGGCAGGAAATCCTATACCAGGGGTAGGCAATCTTGGCTCTTTTATGACTCGTGGACTTCAACTCCCTGAATTCCTGAGCCAGACACTCTGAGGGGAAAGGGAGAGGTTTCCAAGCTGAGCCATGCTGGCTGAGGAGTTCTGGGAGTTGAAGTCCATGAGTCATAAAAGAGCCAAGGTTGCCTACCCCTGTCCTATACCATTTCAGACAAATGGCTGTCCAGTCTCTTCTTAAAAACTTCCAGTGTTGGAGCATTCACCGCTTCTGGAGGCAGGTTGTTCCACTGGTTAATTATTCTAACTGTCAGGAAGTTTCTCCTTAGTTCTAGGTTGCTTCTCTCCTTCCATCCGTTGCTTCTTGTCCTGCCTTCAGGGGCTTTGGAGAATAGCTTGACTCCCCTCTTCTTTTTGGCAACCCCTGAGATATTGGAACACTGCTATCATGTCCCCCCTCGTTCTTCTCTTCATTAAACACTAGACATACCCAATTCCAGCAACCATTCCTTATATGCAAAAATCCTTATTTTCCCTTAATTTTCCCCAAAAAATATCAAATAGATTTGGTTCATCGGTAGTTGGCTTCATACTACTATAAAAATATTTCTTGCTCAAAAGTTTTTTTTAAAAAGCCAACATTTCTACACCTGTCCTCTGCTCTTCCTGAACCCCTTCTGAGTATCTAAAAGGTTTCCATTCCTGCCCTCATTAATAATGAGAAATCAATACAATAACCATACATTGCCTCCTAGCATTCTTTGGATGCTCAAGAATGGTGTCAGAGAGCCTTTATGAAGTGAATTTATTCTGAGATATGATGATATGGAGCTCACCATTGTAACTGTTATTTCATTTCAAAATCAACATTATGGATAGTGGCATTTCAACTGGAAATTTAGTGCTGTGCCAAGTCCATTGGAAATGCTTATTTTAATGCTCTACTTAGTATTAATATTTAAACCATCCCTTGGAAAATAAACATTATGCAGAAAAAAAGAGATTCCTAATGTCACAGGATTCCTCTTTTTTACGAGGGTCGGTATTCCTTAAAGCAGAGGTCCCCAACCTTTTGGACACCAGGGACCAGTTCTGTGGAGAAAGGATTTTCCATGGACCAGAGAGTATGTGGTTTTATGTGCTGCCTGCATCTTGCAAATGGGGCTTTGTTTGTTTGTGCAGACCAGTTGCTGGCATGCCGCGGCCCGGTATTGGTCCACGGACCGCGGCTTGGGGACCCCTGGATTAAAAAATCTATAAAGAGGATAAACATGCAGATAAATGTAGTGTTTTAGGTATGGTTGAAATGTACATCATTAATGCATCACTGCAGCTCACATCTAGTCTATGGAAACGCACAAAAGAAGGGAAAAGCATCTTTCAGACTCTGTGCTACATAGAGACAGACATTCTTCTTGAAAACCAAGCATGTGAGGTAAAATTTTAGAATGCAGAAAGAAGCTGAAGCAAGCAAAGAAATAAAAAAATGAAGTTGTAATATGTACATAATCCTAGTCAACAGAGTGCTGCTAATCTTAAGAGTCAAGTTTTTAGGATCCAGGGATTACCAATAGAAAAAAAATAGCGAGAGAGCAAACCCCACCATCTTCTGATGATGTTACCTAGTTGGGTAATGAAATGTCTGCAAGAAAACCACCAACCACCAAAGACCCCCACAGTCCAGGAGCTGTATGATTAAACTCTACATGCTGAAATTCAGATGAGGAGAATAGATTTTTATCAAGATTGAGGACATCCTTCTGCATATACTACATTTTAGATAGATCTTTTGTAGATCTGACAAGTCTCAGCCAATGTAGGAACAATGAAATAGACACAGAATTCCTTGCCCCATTTAAATGTATGGAGATATTCCTCACTAAGAACTTTGATAAGAGATGCAGGAGAACCACAAATGCTTGGAGATTCTGATATCAACAATCCCAGCCTTGATATTACAAGGATAGTATAGAAACCTCAGCAAAGCATACTTGTAAATTTCTGCAACCCAGACTATTTTTGTAGGCAAATGACTCTGTCCCTAGATTTTGGAGAACCTACAGTCAACCTACTATTGAAAACCTGAAGTATATATCATAGTCAGCCTTCTGGAAATGCTTACTGCTTATAACATACTTCTAACATGGAACTATCTATACTAAACTACAGAGTGATTAGAAGTTGAATATACAGTATAAGCAGGGGTAGGCAACCTTGGTTCTTTTATGACTCGTGGACTTCAACTCCCAGAATTCCTGAGCCAGCCATGCTGAGGGGAAAGGGAGAGGTTTCCAAGCTGAGCCATGGCTGGCTCAGGAATTCTGGGAGTTGAAGTTCACAAGTCATAAAAGAGCCAAGGTTGCCTACCCCAGGTATACTGTATAAGAAGCATAGGTTTGAAAATCTGATTCTGGATTATTGGCAAATCAGCATTCAACTCTTTAAAGTAGTTGAGACTATTTCTCTCTACAACTCTCTGGGAGTTGTAATCCACATATCTTAACATTGCTAAGGTTGAGAAACATTGTTTTTAGATGATGACTGGACAAACTTAAGCATGCAGAATTACGTCGCAAGAGAATGATGGGAGAAATTAGAATCTTAATGATTATGTCAGGGAACTGAAAACACCAGAGTTGAATTCAGTACTACCTGTGAACTCCTGAAAACACCTTTCTGTCAGACAGCCTGAAATTGTCAGCGAAAACGTAACCAACTTTGTTTGCACCAGTTAAAATTACTATTCAGGGATAGATCAAGCTTCTGGTTTACAATCACCGGGCCATTGCATTCATCTCCTGATTTTGCAGGACTCCACAAACTTTCAGTTTTCATTCGTAAACAAAAACAAACAGACAACACATTTCTAGCCCTTGTGATCCCCAGAGATACCTACTATGATCTATCCAAAAGTTAAATTGTACTATCCTGCATTTCTTTTTAATGGAAAAATAGTCCTAAGGAAACATTGGAAAGCTACCAGCATAAGATCATGTCGTCTGAATCCCCTAATAATTTAGACATCATAAAAGCTCCTTTCGTGACAGACTATGCATTGATCTTTCTTCCAGTGCTAAATTTCACAATTAAAACAGGTCATATCAATCAAGTTCCCTGACTGATTTATTGATCGCAAATATTATCCTTTGTGTCATTTATTGCTTGAGCCGCTCGTGATTTGCGAGATTAAAAATAGCTCCTCTATCCGGATTCAATCCTCTCTCTCCAGACAACCCCGGTTTGAGTTAACCAATTTGAAAACATACCGGTTCCAATGAACTTTCCCTTCCAGGGTTTGCATCTCACCGAGGATAGCAAGAAGGAGAGAAGATTTGCCACAGCCAACTTGTCCTACGATCATAGTCATCTGGCCTACAAATTAATAAACCAAAATTAGACCTTTTAACGCATTCCTTCCTTAGAGTATTCAGTTAATGATTATTGCAACTGCTTGCCTATTGGCATAAACAACCCCATATTTCAAGAATAGGTGCCATTCACGTTCTAAGCTTCTGTTTTGATCATTGTTTATTCGGGTTGTCAGCCATTTTGCAGTAAATTGTTTGGGGAAAAGGAATGGCTATAAATCTCCCAATGGAAGAATTGTTTGGTTAGAAACACACTCAGGAGATTATAGACATCCCATTTATTTCAATGTAAGAGATTTTAAACGAACCAAAAAAATTCCTATGGCTGTCTATTTTGAAGTCTTGTTCCAAGAAAATGAACATTTGACCGTATTTTTTAAAACTGAGAGAGAGGGGGGGGGGGTTAAAGGTAGAGATAGAGGTAGAGGTAGAAGTAGAGATAGATAGATAGAGAGAGAGATAGGTAGGTAGGTAGGTAGGTAGATAGGTAGAGGGAGAGGGAGAGGTAAAGATAGAGATAGAGATAGATAGATAGATAGATAGATAGATAGATAGATAGATAGATAGATAGATAGATAGATAGATAGATAGATAGATAGATAGATAGATAGATAGATAGATAGATAGATAGATAGATGTAGAGGTAGGTAGGTAGGTAGAGGTAGAGGTAGAGGTAGAGGTAGAGGTAGAGATAGAGATAGAGATAGAGATAGAGATAGAGATAGAGATAGAGATAGAGACAGAGATAGAGATATACCTAACGGTTGCAGGATTTGGGTATGGCCAGTCTAAAGAAAAGAAGGACTAGGGGGGGACATATTAGCAGTATAATAGTATTTGAGAGGCTGCCACAAAGAAGAGGGGGTCAATTTATTTTCCAAAGTACCAGAGGGCAGGACAAGAAAAAATGGATGGAAACTACTCAAGGAGAGAAGCAACCTGGAATTAAGGAGAAACTTCTAACAGTGAGAACAATTAATCAGTGAAACAATTTGCTGTCAGAAGTTGTAGGTGCTTCAACACTGGAGGTTTTTAAGAAGAGACTGGACAGCTATTTGTCTGAAATGGTATAGGGTTGGGGGTCGGATTAGAGGGTTGGATTAGAAGACCTCCAAGGTCCCTTCCACCTCTGTTCTGATTGATTGATATACACCGTCTATATGGGTGAATCTGGATGGTTTGTAGATTATTCTATAGTTAATCTATGCACGATCCTTTTAAATGTTCCTAACTATCTAGAGATAATTGAAGATGTGCTGAAGAAAATGATATTGAACGTGCAAAATTAATTTACCTGTTGGGATTCGGATATCAATACCGGATAATGTGGCGAGCCCACTTCCCCAGGAAAAGTATCCGTTGGTTACCTGCAATGCATAATATTGTATATTAGAACTGCCAACAGGTGCATGTAATAATTATGCTGAAGCTAATAAGCAAGCACATCTGTGTCTCTTACAAACCAGGTTAGGATACAAAGCTTTTTCAAAAAAAGAGATGACAGAAATGACACGAGAATAAAAGATACCAAGGGACTTAAAAATGGGTGTGCTACATAATAAACATGGTTTCCAAAATGTTCCATTATTTAGAATACTGTTTTAAGTACAAAACAATCCTTTTCAGTGAAGATGAATACAGCAAGTAATAAATGATCCATAATCTCAAATCCCACCTCCCTTCCCCTAATCATCCTATTTGCAGATTGACTTTGCCTTTTAGCTATTGCATTTGGCACTTCCATGCTTTTGTAGTATTTTATTTACAGTATCTAGTTTTGGTTTTGTTTTTAGATATCGTAAACTGCCAGGGTTACCTGGCAGTAAGACGAACAGCCAATAAACTGGATGGATGGATGGATGGATGGATGGATGGATGGATGGATGGATGGATGGATGGATGGATGGATGGATAGAGATAGATAGATAGATAGATAGATAGATAGATAGATAGATAGATAAATAGATAGATAGATAAAATCTTCCATACCAGAGATTTGTCTTAAATGAAAACAAAGATATTATAAACACCCTCAAGTTGAGGAACTGGCATTTAAAGAAAATGACACCTCCTTCCAGATCAGAATGGAGTGTCAACGCTGCTAACATCGGATGTTTTTGCTTTAACAACAGTTAAAATTGCAACCATTTTCTTCTTATGTTTTACTTTTAGAGTTAGATGATGCTGGGGGGGGGGAGGAATGTGCATGAGAGTTTAGATAGACATAATAATACTGGATTAGCGTGTGAACCAAGGTTAATGAAATAAGAGATGATAAGAATTGGTGGGCTGGAGAACTGGAGGGAAGGCCTGCATTTCAAACTAATTGGGGAATGTGATTTATGACTGTTAATTGGAGGAGGGAATTGTGCTTTGATACTATGTGCTCAGGGGAGGGGAATCCAGTTTTTGGCTTCGACCGTGTTAGTGCTGATGCCATGCTTCTCAAATAAAGATTCTTTAAGGTAAACAATGCCTCGAAGTTCTTTGAAGAGTTTCATCTGTCGGAACCATGACATGGAGATTAACTACAGATGATCCATCCCATCTGGATTATCAGCAATTCACCTAGTGTTTGACGAGATAATAAGGGATTGATTGCTCTACTTTAAAATATAAAGGACCTTGATAGCACATTCATCGAAGTTTAGATGTTGAGCTGATATCCTTTGCGGTTGATCATAGGCATCCAGCTGGTGTCTCAAGGGCTGTTTCCGATTGATGGCTTTGGGATGCTTCAGACATGGAGAAAAAAAGAGAAAAAAGGAGATGGGGTTTTATCTGCACCAGATTACTGAAGAAGGTAACCCCAAAATTCACTTTAATATATTTTTTTTTCCTTAGGAGTAGTCACATATCTTCTTCCCTACCCTACCAATCAGGGATGTTTAGGTTATCTTGATTATTTAACTAAAGGGATGATGTAGCACCATAACTGAAGCTGGCTTTTCTAGATTCTATACAGAACAGGATTTTAGAGATGTAGCTAGGCATAGAAAAGACTTTACAGATAACCCTCGACTTACGACCACATGTTTGACAACCGTTTAAAGTTACAAAAGCAGTTGGAAAGGGTATTTTATGACCTGCAAAGCACTTCCAGACATCATAAAATGCCATGCCCTCTCCTCCCAGCAGGTACATGGTCACAATCTGGGTGCTTGGCAACCGGTTCGAATTCATGACCAAGTGCTCCGTGATCATGTCATTGCTGTTTGCAATCTCTTCTACAGGCTTCCCCAGAAAGACAATGGGAAAGACAGCAGAGAAGGTTGCGAGCTAATACTACCCACTGCGAGGACTCCCTCTCATCTCTAGGCTGAAAGAGTTGCTTGCTGAGGGGAACCTGACATCCTTCTGTGGGTGCAAAAACGGAACTCCGATCCTGATTATTTGCGCTCCGTTCCTGCACCCTGCCAAAGGCATTTCCTTCCACACATGGAGGAGAGGGGATATCTTTTGACAGCCATCTCTAGAGACAAGAGGGAGCCAAATCCAAGCAGAGAGGCAGCACAATAAGCTAAGTAGCACAGGGTGCCAGGCAGATGGGGAGGCCTTGAGAGGCTCAGTGCTAGATTTCGGTAGGGTTTTCAGCTCAGGTAAAGCCGCCCAGGATACTGCCCCCCACCGGCACCCTATGTTCATTACCTGTGACTCTACCTGCTTGATGACTTGTGTGATCAATTAATGACTATACCAGGGGTAGGCAACCTCGGCTCTTTTATGACTCGTGGACTTCAACTCCCAGAATTCCTGAGTCAGTTGACTCAGGAATTCTGGGAGTTGAAGTCCACGAGTCATAAAAGAGCCGAGGTTGCCTACCCCTGGACTATACAGTAGTGGCCAAAATTGTGGAAACCTTTTGGGAAAAGTGTACCGTAGAAATGCCACCTTTGGTTAAGCTTCCACCCATTTTTCTTCCAATTTCTTTATAACTGTAGCCTTTTTCACTTAATAATACTATTTTACATCGCTTTCTGGGTGACCAGTCAACCCTTTGCACCATGACTTTAATTTTGTTACGTTTTACAAGCTCATTAAAGGAAAGAACAGAAAAAAATACCAACCAACTTGACAGCGATCACATAACACACTGACCAATGTCCTCCTCTCAGCTTCAATACAGGACATCGATAACTGAATCCTACTGTGATCTGATTGGCTCATGGCCAAAACAAGATGACACCTGATTGGCTGTCTAAACCCTCACGCTCATTGGCTACAATCAGATGAAGGAAAGCTACCTGATATCAACCTAAGCAAGTTGTGCTTCCTTTTTCTGGTTATTTGGCTATAATTTTTCATAGAATACAGTACAGATAATTGAACAAACTATGTTGCATTGCATTCTTGATTAAATTATTTTTCCATTGATATATAATTTTATGGTACTACTCCCCCCCCAAAAGTGGTGTTATTAGCCATCAAACCTTAAAAATACACTTTTCCCAAAAGGTTTCCACAGTTTTGGCCACTACTGTAACCAGGATTGCAGTTGTTGAGCGAAGCAGTCATGTGACATCTCACTTAACATTTGCTTCACTCAGCAGCTAAGATTCCAGGCTCATTATGGTGGTAAGCCAAGGACTATCTTTAGATAGTTTTCTTCAGCTATCTTCTTTTCTGGAATGGATCAGATCTTGTTTTATGTTCCCTATACTCTTTTTAAATCAAGATACAGTACTTGGTGGTCTATTTTCATCACTGCTGGTCCCAAAGTCCAGATGAAAAAAAAAGAGGAAGACTGGTTATTAAGCTAGCCATCCACCTTATAAAATATGTTCACCTCTACTGAAATAATAGATACAATTCAATGAGATCTGATAGAAATCACTGTGTTTCTCAATCTTGGCAGCATTGAGATATTTGGACTTCATACATACATCTTGAATTTGCCAAGGCTGAGAAAAGCTGCCATAGAGCAATCATGGACAGTGTCATTCGTTTATATTGCATTGTAGCTTTTAATCTTGTTGTTTGACATTTCCAGAATCATTAAAATCACGCAGTGCCTAAACCTAAATCTAAATCAATCAATTAATCTGGGGACAGCCTAGTCTTCTATATTTATGTTACTTTGCAATGAATTATCAAAATTAATCATCAGTACTTAGTTATTAAGTACCGTGGTGGTGCAATGGTTAGAATGCAATATTACAGGCTAACTCTGCCCACTGCCAGGAGTTTGATCCTGACCGACTCAAGGTTGACTCAGCCTTCCATCCTTCCGAGGTTGGTAAAATGAGGACCCAGATTGTTGGGGGCAATAGGCTGACTCTGTAAACCACTTAGAGAGGGCTGTAAAGCATTGTGAAGTGGTATATAAGTCTAAGTGTTATTGCTATTGTTGTAGCTGATCCGATGTTGCATTAGGAGCCCTGGTGGCGCAGTGGTTAGAATGAAGTATTACATGCTAACTCTGCCCACTGCCAGGAGTTCGATCCTGACCGACTCAAGGCTGACTCAGCCTTCCATCCTTCTGAGGTCGGTAAAATGAGGACCCAGATTGTTGGGGGCAAATAGGCTGACTCTGTAAACCGCTTAGAGGGGGCTGTAAAGCACTGTGAAGAGGTATATAAGTCTATTGCTATTAAAAAGTAGCAATATGGGGTTTTTTTACTGTTAGAACCTTATCCATTTAAGTGAGACCGTTCCATAATCTCCAAAGAGTTCTTATAGAAAATAGTATGGGGAACTGGCCATCAGTAGGCTTAAATCTGTAATATTTTTTTGAAGCTTAAAAAAAAAAAAAGAACAAGAGAATGAATGCCTTACTAGTCCCGTGTGCTTCTTACACGATTCATATGCCAATGGGTTCTCTCCATTTCTCCAGCTGTCCTCTCCAATCTCATCACTTAAGAGAAATTCATTTAATTTTTGCACGCTGAAAAACAGAAATAGGGAAAGCACTGGTGATAACAGACAAAATTGTTAAGATACTTTTGTGGCATTGCGGGGGCTCCATCACTGGAGGTTTTTAAGAAGAAATTGGACAACCATTTGTCTGAAATGGTATAGGGTAGTGGTGGAGAACCTATGGCACGCGTGCCAGAGGCGGCACTCAGAGCCCTCTCTGTGGGCACGTGCACCGCCACCACTAGCAGCTCACGCAGGTCCATTAGGCTGCTGCCGCCGCTTGGAGCAACAGCCCCACCCAGCACAAAGCAGGCAAAATGGCCGGCTAGCAAGCTCAAGTAGAGATGTTAGAGCATGGAGGTGGCCATGCCTACCTGGCCACACCCACCCAGTCTGCTGTGACCACCCTGGCCATGCCCACCCAGTGGGCCACACACCCTGTCCTCCCTGAGGGAACCACAATGCTGATACGGCCCTGGCACTTTGCAATAAATAAGTGGGTTTTGGGTTGCGGTTTGGACACTCAGTCTCTAAAAGGTTCGCCATCACTGGTATAGGGCATCGGTCTTCAAACTTGGCCCTTTTATGACTTGTGGACTTCAACTCCCAGAATTCCTCAGCCAGCGTGCCTGGCTGAGGAATTCTGAGAGTTGAAGTCCACAAGTCATAAAAGGGCCAAGTTTGAAGACCCCTGGTATGGGGTCTGCTGCTCGAGCAGGGGGTTGGACTAGAAGACCTCCGAGGTCCCTTCCAACTCTATCATTCTTTTAGTCTGTATTGGTCATAACAAAAATACAGATCCTGCTCACCTTTCCACTCTTACTGAGAGAGGCTTTTTAAAATTACTTTTTCCCGACACAGATTTGTAAATATAATGTTTGCAGCCCGTGATATTATGCCAATATATCTGATGTATTGAGAATTACAACAAAGTGCCTAATTGTCAGCAATCCAAGATATATAAAAGTATGAAAACAATTTATAGAAAACCAAGCATAAAAAAAACGCCTCATAATAACAAACACACCACATCAGGAATGCAAAAAAAAGAAAAAGAAAAAGAAAAAAAGAATTTGCATTGCTCCTGTGGGTTCACAAATCGCCCTGACCTTGGGCTTGTTGGAAAAACAGGTATTTTATGTTGTCCTAAAGGGCAGCGACTTGAATCAAATTCTTTAGTAGTAAACTAGAGAAATAAGGCAACTTCACCAAATGGAATTGATAGAAGTAAAGGAAAGGTCCTCAAAATTTAATATTGAAAGAGAAATTTAAAATTGAATTTGCTGCAGTGGAAACTTACTGGCTGGACAAACAAGCTTAACCAAAAACTATAATGGCTGGGAAACAGGAAAGGATAGCATAAAGGCAGGATGTAAGATAAATACGTAGGCAAAAATTAGTTGGGTCTTAGAGTGGGAAAGGAAGAAGGCAAGCTATAAAAACATCTGTAAGAGGAAATGGCTAGCCAGGAAAACTTAACTAAACTGAAAATATTTTATATTATTAATGTACATGTGATGTATGATTTAGTATGTAGCAGGAAATAGGTAGGAGGCGGTCGGAAAGAGTGTAACCTCATAGTACCTCAGCCAATGGGGAAAGAGGAGGGATGTGGCAGCCGGGACAGGGCTGTATAAAGAAGGGAATATTTTGGGTTGAAACTTTGGAGAGAACCAAGCTTTGATAGCTTCTCTCCCCGCTTATTGCAATAAACGAAACAAAAGGCCTTCACTGTGTCTTGGGTGGTTATTGCTCAGGTGAGCTTGCCTCTGGTCACCAAGGAAAGTGGCCAGGAGCACATAACAGAACGGAACAGGTTGGTAGGAAGATTTGTGGAGAGTCTCAATCATTCAGTTCATGGTTTGTCCCAAAGTTTTTTTTACCAAAAGGCAACTGGACTTTCTTGATTTTTTTTTCCTTGAAAATGTTTCACTTCTCATCCAAGAAGCTTCTTTAGAACCGGTGAGAGGCAAAATGTTTTCAAGGGGAAAAAAAATCAAGAAAGTCCAGTTGCCTTTTGGAAAAGCAGCTTTGGGGACTTTTTGGTAAGAACATATACAGATTTAATTACTCTTGGTACTGCGCACTATCTGTAAACTAAGTTGATGGATGATAACCAGGCTGATATAGGAGGAAGTGAACTGCCAAGCATTCATTATCCTCCCGAGATTACTTTGGCTGCTATGTGCAAAACTGAGAAAATAAATTTTGAAAAAGTTGCATTTTTGTCCTGGCAACAACTGAACCTCTCAGTCTGAACTGCCCACAATGCAATGGACCTGTTGGTTTTGGAATTACAGGATGCTAAATATAGCGCGCACGCAGTAAGCAAGCTTCATCCTTTATACAACATTAAGATTTATTTTGTTTTGTTTTCTTTTGGACTGTTTGGAAGGAAGAAGAACAAAATACCGTGTTTACAATTAAAAAGAAATTTTTGCCTAGGTTTCTTGTGTTGCCATTTGCACATTCCCACCCAACTGATTTTGTGGGGCTGAAGAAAAAAAAAAAAGACTTGAGTCTTCCACCAGTTTGTCATATTTTTTCCCCAGCTTCTATATTTTTTTCCAGAATGTTCTCTGATGCAGAGACATTCAGAGACATTTCTGGTGAAGAACAAGTGCCAAAATTAAACAAAAGAATGGAGCTGCTTCTAAGTTCAAACAGAAACAAATAAATTAGCCAGTCTCTGACACCTTATACAAATCAATTAATATGACATGTCAAAACTTTCATGCTGTATTTTGTTAACTATTTGTCTACCAAACTCAGGAATTTGTTCATAATTGTTTAATGGTTTTGTCTCAAGTTATCAGCTGCCATGAGGGACCCATGCTTGAAAATACACAGAGTATTTTGGGGGGAAATGGTCCCAAGAAGAATTAGTCATCTAAAAAACCTCTGTTGCCTAAGCACACTTCCTGAGCAAGTCAGTTTTATTGGACAACCCACAAATTTGCTCAGACAAGTAGACTGAATAGCGTCATTTATTCTGGTGCAATTCCCAGTAAATACTGAAGATACTGAAGATATGGACCATGATATGTGAACAGAAGTTATGGAAAAATGTTGCATAAAAGGTGTTTACAAAAATATAGTTGGGAATCAAATTAATGATGCTTGTTTATTTATTTATTCTACTTGTCACAACATGTCTTTCCTTATACACAGGTAGTCTTTGACTTACAATCACAGCTGAGCCCAAAATTTCCAAAGCTAAGCAATCAGTTGTGAAGTGAGATTTGCCCCATTTTACGACTTTACTTGCTGCAGTCGTTCAAGTGAATCACTACAGTTGTTAAGTGAATCTCGCTTCCCCATCTCCACCTGTCAGAAGGTGGCCAAAGGGGATCACATGACCCCAGGGACACTGCAACTGACATAATTATGATCCAGTTGCCAAGCGTTCAAGTTTTGTTTAGCAACGGAAATTTTGGGCTCAACTGTGTTTGTAAGTTGAGGACGACTTGTCAAGCTCTGGTAATACTGCTTTCATACATGCAGTCACCATGATGAAAATGGTCATGGGAATTCCACTGTTTGAAGAAACGTCAAGAATGTCCCACAAGCTCCTCAATTCCACTTGTGTGGAAGAAGGCGTAATGGTGAAGTTGTCCCATTGGGCAAATCCCAATTTACTTTCTCCTAGTCTGCTAGTTAAATTGAAGCTGATATGTTTTAAAGCATTATATCCCCTACCTTATGATGGCCTTGACAGCAAATCTAACAACAGTGGACAGCAGGAACAAAGGGGTCACCAGGATGTGAAACAGCGCGAGAGAGGCAAAAGCCTGGGCTGTAGTCAGCTGTTTATCTTCAGCATACGTGTAGGTCACAAAAGTCTGGTATGTCAAGAAAAGAGGATATGAGTAGAGGCAAACATTGTTTTTCAAAGAAAGCATGGGATCCTAGCTCAATTTAAAGGCCCCTTGATGTTCTTCCTCACATTTTCTACCTCAGGGGTCTTCAAACTTGGCCCTTTTATGACTTGTGGACTTCAACTCCCAGAATTCCTCAGCCAGGCACGCTGGCTGAGGAATTCTGGGAGTTAAAGTCCACAAGTCATAAAAGAGCCAAAGTTCCCCACCCATGGCCTAGAACAGGGGTCTTCAAACTTGGGCCTTTTATGACTTGTGGACTTCAACTCCCAGAATTCCTCAGCCAGCGTGCCTGGCTGAGGAATTCTGGGAGTTGAAGTCCACAAGTCATAAAAGGACAAGGTTTGAAGACCCCTGTCCTATACCTTTTCAGATAGGTAGCTGTCTATTGTTAAAAACCTCCAGTGATGAAGCACCCACGACTTCTGGAGGCAAGCTGTTCCACCGGTTAATTGTCCTCACTGCTAGAAAGTCTCTCCTTAATTCTAGGTTGTTTCTCTCCTTGATTAGTTTCCACTAAATGAATCATTGCAAGTGGATCACCTGTACTTTATCTTAACAGATAAAAGATTATCTTCACTATGCTGAGCTGGGTTGGAGACACGATAATTTATAGCAGGGCTCTTCAAACTTGGCCCTTTTATGACTTGTGGACTTCAACTCCCAGAATTCCTCAGCCAGGCATGCTGGCTCAGGAATTCTGGGAGTTGAAGTCCATGAGTCATAAAAGAGCCAAGGTTCCCCACCCATGGCCTAGAACAGGGGTCTTCAAACTTGGCCCTTTTATGACTTGTGGACTTCAACTCCCAGAATTCCTCAGCCAGCGTGCCTTTAAAGAGCTGCAGAACACATTCTGAAGGACCTTATTTGGGAATCAGTGTCAAAGCATTGCTAGCCTTATTGACATATCTTTCCTTTCAAGAACTATGGATATACATTGAAGTACATCAAAACTGTCCACTGGGGAGGTCAAAAGAGGGGAGACTGATAAAAAGAACACTACGCTGTAGCAATGCAAGCTGTGTTCCTTTTGTATATGCCTTGTGAAGTCGCACTTATATTTAAAAAGGAGTAGAGTTCACATCATTTAAAAACATCAGGCAGGGTGTGCTTCTGCTTTTCTTCCTTGGGCTCATGCGTCTTCCCTATGGTGGGATATAGTTTGTAGGTGCTAGACTTTGCTTGTCACTCTAATGCATTTCCTGTAAAGAAACCTCCTTTTTTGTGATAAGTATAAAATCTGCCTCACTAACTTTATTTATTTATTTGTATCTCACCTTTATTATTTTGTCAAATTACTCAAAGTGGCAAACATATCCCATACACCTTCCTCCTCCTGTTTTCCCTACAAAAACAACTTTGTGAGATGGGTTTTGCTGAGAGAGACAGACAGGCTCAAAGTCACCCAGCCAGCTTTCAGGCCTAAGGCAGGACTAGAACTCACAGTCTCCTGGTGATTGGCCCAAAGTCACCCAGCCGCCTTTCATGCCTACGATGGGACTAGAACTCAGTCTCCTGGTGATTGGCCCAAAGCCACCCAGTTGGCTTTCATGGCTAAAGTAGGACTAGAACTCACAGTCTCCTGGTGATTGGCCCAAAGCCACCCAGTTGGCTTTCATGCCTACGATGGAACTAGAATTCACAGTCTCCTGGTGACTGGTCCAAAGTCACCCAGTTGGCTTTCATACCTATGATGGAACTAGACCTCACAGTCTCCTGGTGATTGGCCCAAGGTCACCCAGCCGCCTTTCATCCCTACGATGGAACTAGAATTTACAGTGTCCTGTGACTGGTCCAAAGTCACCCAGATGGTTTTCATGGCTATAAGGTGGGATTAGAACTCACAGTCTCCTGACGATTGGCCCAAAGTCACCCAGTAGGCTTTCATGACTAAGGTGGGACTAGAACTCACAGTCTTCTAGTGATTGACCCAAAGTCACTCAGCTGACTTTCATGCCTAAGGCGGGACTAGAACTCATAATCTCCTGCTTTCTAGCCTAATGTCTTAACCACTGGACCAAACTGGCTCAAATCCTAGCCCTGGTCCGATTTCCACCACTTGGACACTAACACTCCTAGATTTGTACTTCAAGAAATAGAGATCCTTGTTAAAAAATAAAAATAAAGATTCCATAGAGATCCTCAAGCATATTTTGTGTTGCCATCCATCAACCCATCCCTCCCAAAGTTATTCTTACCGCGAGAACAGCTGCAATAGGTATAGCTGCATTCATAAAAACTGTGGAAATAAGCACAAACCATCCATTCATTTGATATACCAAATATTTCAGAATCTGTACAGCACAATGTTTCGATATTATTTTCTGCCAGAATGAGAAAAAAGTGCGGGACTTCTCCTTAAGAGGGAAAAGAATTCTTCCCATGTCAAACAAAAACATACTGGAAATATTACAGTTTGTATACTTCATTGCGTTGGACAACCTATTCCCAGGAGAACTCTATGACTGTACATTTTAAATGTAACTCTGTGAGAAAAGGAATTGTTTGAAATTATGGTGTGGTATTAGCTGAAGCTCTAGAGAGCTCCTTAAAACTACAAATGAACTCGTTTTTCATGCTTTCATAGACATGGTCTCAATAATTAGTAATGTAAACCAACTCATGTCACAAAGTTTAAAAGGAACCCTTCGGAATTATTTGGAGACAGTTGTCACACATCTTCGGGTATGAGAAAAGCAAAGAGTTCAGAAGATTATTTTTAATGGATTGGGGCCTTTTTCCCCCCCTCAATCAAGGGAAATGTTAACTCATAAATTTCATTCTGTGACAGGAAGTGTCACGAGGCTGAGAAATGAATGCGGGAAACATAACATTTCCATCGCATGCGATTCCTCTATTCAGAATGGAAATTGAGAGGAAACTGAATTTTGAGAAGAAGCAGAAGCTAAACAAGGCTAAACAACAACATCACATGTGTCCCCCTAAACCAGGGGTCTTCAAACTTGGCCCTTTTATGACTTGTGGACTTCAACTCCCAGAATTCCTCAGCCAGCGTGTCTGGCGGAGGAATTCTGGGAGCTGAAGTCCACAAGTCATAAAAGGGCCAAGTTTGAAGACCCCTGCCCTAAACTCTAGTTCCTATCTCTCTGCTATAGAACATAGAATCATAGAGCTGGAAGGAACCTTGGAGATCCTCTAGACCAACCCTCTGCTCAAGGCAGGAGTCCTTATACTGGCCTAGTCAAATGATTAGGGTAGATGTTCCTAGTTCCTGAAACTGCTCGTCATACAATTTAGCCTCAAGACCCTTTATCATCATTTGTTGGGCTTCTCTAAACACTCTCCAGGGTTTCAACGTCTATTTTGCATCGTCGTGACCAGATCTGTATGCAATATTCCAAGTATGGCCTCAGTACTAAAGTATAACATGATATTATCACTTCTCGTGGTGATGCTATCCCTCTGCTGATGCAGCCCAGGACTGCAAAACTAAGATTGGAGCATCAAATTTAGAAACTAAACCGGGGTCTCCAAACTTGACAACTTTAAGACTTTTGGACTTCTAGAATTCCTCAGCCAAAACAGCCTCCTCCTATTCCTCCCCCTCCAACAACAACCCAGGAGGTGAGTTGGACTGGCCCAAAGTCACTCAGCTAGTCCTGTTTTTCATGACTAAAGCAGGACTAGAACTCACAGTCTCCTGGTGATTGGCCCAAAGGCACCCAGCTGGCTTTCATGCTTAAGGCGGGACTAGAACTCACAGTCTCCTAGTGATTGGCCCAAAGGCACCCAGCTGGCTTTCATGCTTAAGGCGGGACTAGAACTCACAGTCTCCTAGTGATTGGCTCAAAGGCACCCAGCTGGCTTTCATGCTTAAGG
>NW_015390725.1:0-3990 GCF_001527695.2 Protobothrops mucrosquamatus | reverse complement strand
AGCTATTCTCCAAAGCGCCTGAAGGCAGGACAAGAAGCAACGGATGGAAACTAATCAAGGAGAGAAGCAACCTAGAACTAAGGAGAAACTTCCTGACAGTTAGAACAATTAACCAGTGGAACAACCTGCCTCCAGAAGCAGTGAATGCTCCAACACTGGAAGTTTTTAAGAAGAGACTGGACAGCCATTTGTCCGAAATAGTGTAGGGTTTCCTGCCTGAGCAGGGGGTTGGACTAGATGACCTCCAAGGTCCCTTCCAACTTTATTATTATTATTATTATTATTTTTTATTTTTTTTTATTATTATTATTATTATTATTATTATTATTATTATTATTATTATTATTATATGGCACTAATGACATTTTGAAAGGGGAAAAAGTACTGGAGTCAATGGCAGAATTTACTGAGAAAACAGCCTTTATGTTTCGGGGACTGGAGGTTAAAACACATAAAGAACGGTTGCTGGAATTGGGTATGTCTAGTTTAATAAAAAGAAGGACTAGGAGTGACATTATAGCAGTGCTCCAATATCTAAGATGCTGCCACAAAGAAGAGGGAGTCAAGCTATTCTGATGGCCGGACAAGAAGCAAAGGATGGAAACTAATCAAGGAGAGAAGCAACCTAGAACTAAGGAGAGATTTCCTGACAGAACAATTAATCAGTGGAACAACCTGCCTTCAGAAGCTGTGGGTGCTCCAACACTGGAGGTTTTGAAGAAGAGATTGGACCACCATTTATCTGAAATGGTGAGCAGGGGGTTGGACTAGAAGACCTCCAAGGTCCCTTCCAACTTTATTATTCTGTACTGTATGCACCAGTTTGAATGGAGAATATCTTTCTTTTGAGAGTAAGACAAACTTCAGTGACCTATGTGCTCTGGTTCAAGAAGAACAACTTTTGACAGCTCATATTCAAACACAAATAGAATGAAACAAGAATAACTTACAAGAGTACTTTTTTGAGCCTCGGCCAACTTGGTTGCGATGAAATATTGAATGGGAGCCAGGAGTAAGATCACAGCGGCTCCCACCACCGCACTCATTCCCAGTAAATGATAGAGCAGGATCACTCCCATAATAATCTACAAAAAAATAGGGGAAAGGAGAAGGGCTTAGAAAACACTATTCATTTGCATTTATCTGCACAGATTTTGACTGGAGATATGGAAACGGCTCCAGATCTTGGAACTATTGAAATAGGAAAAGTCACTCTTTGAAAGATCTGCCATGTTTTAGGTATGGTTTAGTTTTAAAAGTGAACAAATTTTAGGTATGAGAGCTGGGCACATGGGCGTGAATGGACTATGGTACCTCCAACTATTGCAGCATCTGCTTCTTTCAGATGGGAATTCTCTCCTGGGGTGGTACCCCGAATACTTTGGCTATATGTGCATGCATACCAAATCACCTGGAGATGGGTTCAACACAAGGGAAGCTTGTGCGCCACCAGGGTGGTTAGAATGCATCATTGCACGCTAGCTCTGCATTCCATTGCCAGGAGTTCGATCCTGGCCCGCTCAAGGTTGACTCAGCCTTCCATCCTTCCGAGGTCGGTAAAATGAGAAGCCAGATTTTGGGGGGGCAATAGGCTGACATTTGTAAACCGCTTAGAGAGGGCCGTAAAAGCATTGTGAAGCGGTATATAAGTCTAGGTGTTATTGGTAAGAGGAAGGAAGGAAGGAAGGAAGGAAGGAAGGAAGGAAGGAAGGAAGGAAGGAAGGAAGGACAGAAGGAAAGAAGGGAGGGAGGGAGGGAGGGAGGAAGGAAGGAAGGAAGGAAGGAAGGAAGGAAGGAAGGAAGGAAGGAAGGAAGGAAGGAAGGAAGGAAGGAAGGAAGGAAGGAAGGAAGGAAGGAAGGAAGGAAGGAAGGAAGGAAGGAAGGAAGGAAGGAAGGAAGGAAGGGCTGTGGTGGTGTAGTGGTTAGAATGTAGTATTGCAGGCTAACTCACTGCTCACTGCCAGGAGTTTGATCCTGACTAGTTCAAGACTGACTCAGCCTTCCATCCTTCCGAGGTTGATAAAATGAGGACCCAGATTGTTGGGGCAATAGGCTGACATTTGTAAACCACTTAGAGAGGGCTGTAAAAGCACTGTGAAGCAGTATATAAGTCTAGGTGTTATTGGTAAGAAGAAGGAAGGAAGGAAGGAAGGAAGGAAGGAAGGAAGGAAGGAAGGAAGGAAGGAAGGAAGGAAGGAAGGAAGGAAGGAAGGAAGGAAGGAAGAGGGAGAGAGGGAGGGAGGGAGGGAGAGAGGGAGGGAGGGCTGTGATGGTGTAGTGGTTAGAATGCAGTATTGCAGGCTAACTCACTGCTCACTGCCAGGAGTTTGATCCTGACTGGCTCAAGGCTGACTCAGCCTTCCATCCTTCGGAGGTGAATAAAATGAGGACCCAGATTGTTGGGGCAATACGCTTAGAGAGAGCTGTACAAGCACTATGAAGCGGTATATAAGTCTAAGTGCTATTGCCATTTATCATTTTTAATGCCTTGAAGGTAGGAGCTGAAGGTAGAAACCCAGAGCTTGCACAAAAAAGGTCTTAAAATCGAGTCAGTTACGTGGGTAACCCATTTTATGACTGTCACAACTTGCAACTGTAATGGGCAGACTTCATTAAAGTCATAAGTTGAGGGCTGCCTTAATTAGGATCAAATCTGATTTATTTCAGTTGATACAGTAATCAGAATGAATACTAAACTCGTGTGTCACTAAAATCAGATGAGGAATAAAGATATCATCCGCATATATCAGCACCTGTTCTGCCTGTCTCTCCAATTCCATTAAGGTTTTTAGAATTCCTGTCAATCTTAAGTCAGTTTAAATAAGAGGACATTTTTAGAGGATATTTCAATAAACTGTACATTTTTCCAATCAGAGGGCACACTCTTACTAATCACCAGGATTCTGGATTGAAAGACAGTTATTAATCACTTGTGACTTGATACACACAAATATATTATAGGACTAAATGTTATAGTTGTCAGTGACCATCACACCACCCTGGTAAGTGTTACAGTACACGCTTCAATCATAAACAGCATTTGTTAATTGAGGATTATGGGAATTGAATACTATAACCCCAGGAGTACATTGCAAAGTTAATATAATTTGTAGCTTATGCCTGTGTTTCTCAACCATGGCAAGTTTAAGATGTGTGGACTTCAATTCCCAGCATGCTAGTTGGTTGGGGAATTCTGGGAGTTGATGTCCAGACATCTTCAAGTTGCTGAGGTTTTAAAACACTGGCTTATTCCATACTATCTGAGGTAAAAAATGAACTTGCTGTTCTTGATTTTATCAGTGAGGATGGGACTCTTTTTAAGGACCCCCAAATCCTTCAGTTTCAGTCATATATTCTCTCCCCACAACACTCGATCAAAATTAAGTCTGTGACATCTTCCAAAAATTTGGCCCTTACTTCGATGCTCTACCTGAACGGGCATAGCCCACAAGTTGGGACACAGGAACAAGAACCACATGAGTTGGTTTGTTTCTATGGCAACCAGGTTATTGATTTGTCCCAATGTCATCTCTCCCATGGACAAGTTAGATGTGGAAAGCTTCAGGATTTTGTTATAGATCATTGCCTGGGAAAAGAAGCCAGAAAAACACCAGTGAGCATTAGGAATTTCAGCATCAAAAATTACAAACAGCACAAGCTCCTCGCAATGTAAAAGAACTGTCATGTGTGCTGCAGTTCCACAGGAGAGTCGTAGGTTAAAAGGGCAGAAGCTGAGGTCCCACGGTTATCCCTAGCTCTTTTAGTGTGACTTCTGAAAATGGGCCAAACTATCATTAATATCCAATACTAATATATTCAAAAAAGAGAACACCATTGTATGAACTGCACTCAATTCATTTAATTTTAACTGCATTTGGTTTTAACAAAATACAATCAGATTTTGTTTTTATCCTGGCTAGGCAGAGTTGGAGAGGGAGGGTCTCTCCTTTTTCAGAGGGCAGCTCAAGACAATCCTCAGCCTGAAAAAAC
>NW_015390724.1:115481-123653 GCF_001527695.2 Protobothrops mucrosquamatus | reverse complement strand
AAGAGAGCCTCCTTCCGCCTCAGGTAGGGGCTCCTGAAAGCGGCAGCCGGAGCAGCAGAGGCGCCTCTTATAGAGCAGGCTGAGCCCTCCGCAGGATCAGTGCAGCCCCCGCCCGCCCCCACACCCATACCCTGAAACTGCCAGGGATCCCAGGCGCTGTGATTTGACAGTCACCTCAGCCTGGTTACAAAATTAACCCCGTGTTGGTGTTGTGTGCAAAGGGAGCCACACGCCTCTCTCGGTCCTGCAGTAGAATCCTAGAATCCACTTAGGAAGGTACTAGAGGTCATCTAGTCTGACCTCCCTCCTGCTGCAAGCAGGAAACCAAATGCCAGCATTCCTGGCTGATCCTTCCAATCTCTGCTTGGACTCATCCAGTCAAAGGGAACCTCCCATCTCCCCCGGGGCGCTGGGCTCTTCTTCCAAGGGTGCTGAAGCTGGTGTTGGCCACTTTGTGGGTCAAACCCCCCCCTTCTGTGGCTGCGTCCCTCGCCCTGTTACTTGCTGAAGCCGGGCAGCCCAAGGACCCTTTGGTGACTCAGCCCCCATCCCCCCACCCGTGCTTCTGGTCCGCTCAACATCGGCCAGCCCTCTGGGCACCACCCACCCTCCCATCTCTGGCCATCCGCTGCAGGTCTCCCCTGTTCTGGTCAAGTCCTGGGCAAATTCTCCCCCCCACACACACACTGGGATGAGTGTAGCTGGGCAGCCAGAACCTCTGCTGCCCAAAGCAGCCCCCGGCGCTTTCTGGCTGCTTCTGGACCCAGCAACAGACGGGAGAGGACAATCCCCAGGACAGTCCAGCCAGGCTTGGCCACTCTGAAGCTGCCCACGTCCTCAGAGTCTGTGGGTCAAAGGTGCCGGAATCTCTTTCCCTCCAACCCCTTTTCCCTTCCAGGCGAGACCTCGTTTCAGAAGAAGCCCTGGAGGACGCTGAGCTGGACGTGGGATTTTCCCCCCTTTGCTCCGAGGAGGCCCTGAAGGTCTTCAACGGCAGCTCCGTCTGTGGCGTCCTGCTGGACCCCAGGGGCCCCTTCCCAGGGTGCTGGGCCCACGAGACCCCCAACCCCTTCCTACAGTGAGTGCTGCTTTCTTCTCCCACCCCACCGCGTCCCCCGTGGGGCCGGGAGGTTTCGGGGGAAGGTGCTGCGTCTGCCTGTTTATGGGCTGGAGAGGGGCAGCAGCCCCATGTTCCCCCCCCCAAGGGAGCAATATCCAGACCTCGGCTTCAAAACCTCTTCCCTCCCTCCCTTCCTTCCTTCCTCCCTGTCTCCCTTCCTTCCTTTCTTATTTCCTTCCTTCCTTCCTTCCTTCTTCCATCCATCCCTCCCTCCTCTTCCTCCTCCTCCCTACTTCCCTCCCTCCCTTCCTCCCTCCCTGTCTCCCTCCCTTCCTTCCTTCCTTCCTTCCTTCCTTCTTTCCTTCCTTCCTCCATCCATCCCTCCTCTTCCTCCTCCCTCCTTCCCTCCCTCCCTTCCTGTCTCCCTTCCTTTCTTTCCTTCCTTCCTTTCTTCCTTCCTCCATCCCTCCTTCCCTCCTTCCTTCCCTCCCGCCCTGTCTCCCTTCCTTCCTTTCTTCTTTCCCTCCTTCCTTCCTTTCTTCCTCCCTCCTTCCCTCCTTTCCTCCTTCCTTCCCTCCCGCCCTGTCTCCCTTCCTTCCTTCCTTCCTTCCTCCCTCCCTCCCTCTCTCTTTTCTGCACTTCTTCTCCTCCTCCCCCCCATGCTTCCTTGCCTGCCCTGGAGAGACCCCTCCCTGGGCAGTGCTGGCCGGCTGCCCTCCCCTTGCGACGTGCCTGCTGCTTCTCTTCCCGCGCAGGAGCTGCCTGTTCGACATGTGCAGAGAAGACAACCGGACCGCCCGCCTGTGCCCCATCCTGGAGCAGTACGCCCTGGCCTGCCAGAGCAAGAACGTCTCGGTGGCCAACTGGAGGGCAGTGACCGGCTGCGGTGAGAGCCAGCAGATCTTTTCTTGGCCTGGGCCTTCCTTGGGCAGGGAAGCCCTCGGAGCCCTTCCCTCCTGCCCCAACTCTCCCAGGGGGCCAACAGACACCCCCGAGCTCTGCCCGGTGGCCTCCTGGTGGGCCAGAGGGAGGGAGGGAGGGAGGGTGGGGGGCTCAGTTCTCCCCAGGGTGGGAGGAGGGCTGCGCTCTGGCCAGGCCATGCAACTCTTCTCTCCTCTGCCCACAGCTCCCCAGTGCTCTCCCCACAGCCACTACAACCCCTGCATGTCGGCCTGTCCCCCGTCGTGCTCGGACCTGGCGGCCCCTGCCGACTGCAACTCCCCCTGCCTGGAGGGCTGCGAGTGCGACTCTGGCTACGTCCTCAGCGGATTCGACTGCGTGCCCTTCCGGGACTGCGGCTGCAGCTTCTTGGACAAATACTATCAGGTATGGGGCCCACCCCTGCACCTTTCTGTTTGAGGGTCCATTCCCAGGTTCCCCAGCTGCATCCGAGGCTCTTTCCCAGTAAAACGGCTCTCTCTTCTCCCTCCCCCCTCTGGGGGGGGTTCCTTCGGGCACCACACCTCAACTAAGGAAGGAAAGAAGCAAACGCCTCTTTTTAAGCTTAGGGATATTCAAAATCCAAATGTGGATTTGGAAACTACCAGCGGACACACACGTTCCTTGCGCATTGTCCATAAATAGGGAGCCGAGTGGCCCGTGTGGTTAGGATGCTGGGCTGGAGGCTAACAAGCTGCCGTAGGGCGGGGTGAGCTCCTGTCCTTTGCTCCAGCTCCTGCCGGGGACGTGAAAGGAGCCCCCAAATGGGCATCCCCCAGGAAGCGGTGAAGTCACAGCTAATCCTTTCAACCTGAAAGCACCTCATTGCGCGCAAGGCAGTCCATAAATACGTCGAGCCCCCCAAGGAACACCTGCCACTATTTCTGCTGCTGGTTATTCTGAAAAACCTCTGCGAGATCTTGAGCCAGAGCAGACCTTTACTCAGAGGAGACCCTAACCTTTGCAATTGGGCAGAGGAGAGGGTTCTCACCCCCACTGCCCACCTGATGGGTTGGGAAATCTGAGGAGTGTTGGCCATTGTCCTCCTGAGGGTTTTGGGGTGCTGGGTGGGGCAAAGCGGCAGGGAGGCCCAGTTCATCCCCTGCTCCTCCCCCCCTTCTTGACCAGGTCGGGGACCGCTTTATGATGGATGACTGCAGCCAAGACTGCGTCTGCCAGGACAGTTCCAGCCTCTCCTGCAACCGGACAGCATGTGCCCCGGACGATCGCTGTAGGACCTTCAACTTCACCCGTGGCTGCTTTCGTGGTGAGTGTTCCTGGGGGAGGGGGCAAACCGTCCAGCTACAGCAGGGCAGGCAGGTGCTCCCCACCCATGTTGTGTGTGGGGCAGCATTGCAGGCTGACTCTGCCCACAGCGAGGAGTTTGATCCTGATGGGCTCAAGGTGGACTCGGCCTTCCATCCTTCCGAGGTCGGTAAAAGGAGGACCCGGATGGTTGGGGACAAATAATGCTGACTCTGTAAACTGCTCAGAGAGGGCTGTGAAGCATGATGGAGCAGCATACAAGTGCTACGGCTATGTTTCCAAAAGGGGCACCAGCCCCCTGTGGCTGTGGTCATCCCAGACTGAGGGTTGGGGGCTGGCACAGCCAGGAAGGCTACTCATTTCCAACCCCCCCCCCCTTCTCTTTTCCTCTGCAGCCGACCCCTGCCAGCCAAACTCATGTTACAACAATGGAACTTGCGTGCGGGATGACAGCCCAGATACTTTCCACTGTGAATGTCCGGATAATTATGATGGATTATACTGTGAAATAGAAGTCACACCAAGAGGTAAATACACACACACACACACACACACACACACACACACCATCCATGGCTTTAATTAGTGTGTCACACAAGCTGCTTTGGGTCCCCTGGCCTATGGTTGATCCCAGACATCGGTTCCACTCCAGGGCAGAGAACCACCAGACCCACATTTTCAAGCAGTCCTGCCTGGGGGGCTGGCTCTTCTCTCTGTGTCCCCCAAGAGAGGAGGGGCAGCTGAGCAGGCCCCCGTGAATGAGGGGTCCCTGGTATCATCAGCGTAGTAGGGAGTGGGGTGAAAGCAAACCTCCTTCCCTCCCCACCATCATCCAGTTAGAACTGAGGAAGCTTCTTGGATGAGAAACGAAATGTCTTCAAAGGGAAAAAAAAAAGTCCAGTTGCCTCATGGAAAAGCAACTTTGGGCTCCCTCCCTCCTAGCACTGATGGTGTTATGGAGTTGGGTAATGCAACATCTGCAAGAAGGCCCGCCAAGCTCAGAGATCTGCAAGCCCACCTCATTTCAACCCTGACCCTACAATGATTCCCTTTTATTGGAGCCTATAAAACGACGACGTTTCAACCTGACCTCCAGGCAACCCTCAGATCTCCTGGCAGGGGGGCAGTTGGGCATCCAAGAAGCATCCAGCCCTTTCCTAGATGGGTCAAAGGGCTGAATGCTGCCCCTAAGGCAGGAATCTCTCCCCCCCCCCCCCCGCCTTTAGCAAGCTTCCTGCTCCCTCCCCCAGGGCCAGGAAACAGGTGGCGGTGATCAAATTAACCCATTTTCTGGGCTGGTTCATGAACCCCCAGCTGAAAATAAATCAGAGTTTGCCCCAACAGTACAAGTTGCCCAGAGCAGTGGAGCTTCATAGCTCAAAGGAGTCATCCCAAACTCTGTCGGTCATCCCCACGTGGGGCCATTGTCATCCAGGACTGAGAATCAGAGGCTGGCACAGCCAGGAAGGCTACCCATTTCTCACCCCCACCCCCTTTTTCCTCTGCAGCCGACCCCTGCCAGCCAAATCCTTGTTTGAACGCTGGGACTTGCGTGCAGGAGAACAGCCCCGAGGCCTTCCGCTGTGAATGTCCGGAGAATTACCATGGAAAACTCTGCGAGAATGGACCGACAGGTAGAGCCCTCCTCTGTGCCCCTCTCCCAAATCTGGGGTCCCAGTGGACGGGTCACTCCGGCTGTTTTGGGGCTCCAGACCTGATGCTCCAAGCTGAGAGCCCCCAGCCCCTCATTTTCAAGCCGTCCTCCCTGGCGCTGGGCTGCTCTCTCTTGGAGCCCCCGTATAGAAGGGGTGCTGCTGCTTGGGGCATTTATTTATTTAGCGTGTGGCATATCATACATGGACTTGCAATATGTACAGGTTGTCCACAAGTTACAACGGTTTGTTTAGCAACCATTTTAAGACACAACAGGACTGAAAAAAGCGACTCAGGATTGTTTTTTTGCAGCAGCCCCCTTTTGGTCACGTGATCAGAATTCAGGCGCTTAGCAACTGGATCCTGTTTGCGGTGTCCCAGGGAGGTCACGTGATCCCTTTTTGTGACTTTTTGACAAGCAAAGTCAGTGTGTGTGTGTGGGGGGTCAGATCCACTTAACAACCGGTTTACTAACTTAAGCAGTGCAGCGATTCACGTAACAAGTTGTGCCAAGGACATTGGTAAAATGGGGCAAATCTTAACAACTGCCTCACTTAGCAGCAGAAATTTTGGGCTCGATTGTGGCCGTACGTTGAGGACTGCCCGTATTAGCATTTCACCTAAATTAAAAACACGGTAAAATATGAATATTAAAAAGATATACGTTCAAGTCTAAGCCACCTAACTGTTGAAATGCAGCATCCTTTATAGCAGTGGTTCTCAACCTGTGGGTCGGGAGCCCATTTGGGGTCAATTGACCATTTCATGGGGGTCGCCAAGCAAGGCTGTCCGCCATTTTTTTTGTCCGCCATTTTTTTTGTCCACCATTTTTCCCCCTTTTCCGGCGGGTGCCTTACCTCCCTTGGGCTGGGCCAGCTGGTGGTCGGCCTGCTCCGTCTCTGCCGCTTGCCAGCTATGCCTCGGCCGGCGCAGGGGGTGGAACCACGCATGTGCGGCGCTCCCGGGCAGGGAAAGTCCTCGACTTACGACCGGTTGGGTAGTCCTCGACTTACGACCGGTTTAGTCCTCGACTTACAACCGGTTTAGTCCTCGATGTACGACCGGTTGGGGTCACGGCATTAAAAAGGTTGAGAACCACTGCTTTATAGTGAAAACCCCCCCCAGCAGATCCTGGATCTGTGCGTGCCCTCAGCTGGCAGCCGGTCACAATGTGTGATCCACAGTCTGAGGGGGATGTGCTTTGCTTGGGGTTTGGGCACAGCCCCTCCTTGGGCTTCCTGAGATGTCCCACCCGTGAGGAGGGAGCCGGCCTTTCTGAAGACGGCTGAAAGGCCGACTGTGATAATCCTCGGTTCTCTCTACTCCTGGTGCTTTTCTTGCAGACGTTTCACGACCCGACTAGGGAACTAGAAGGGAATCGTGGGGTTCGCTTAATGGGGTTTGCTTAATTTCTTAGTAGCCCTGATGGTGTTCCCTAGTTGGGTCATGAAACGTCTGCAAGGAAACAAGCAAGCTCAGAGAGCACCCAGGACCCCACGGTCATCGGCCTTGGAGAGCACCGAGGATCCCTCCTGTCAGCCCTGAGCAACAAATATTCTCCTTTATTGGAAAGGCTGATCACTGCCCCTACTAAGACAGCCCCCCCCCCAACCTTTAGTGAGCCTCCTGCTCCCTGCAGGGCCGGGAAGCGGGTCCCGACGACCGAACTGAGCTATTCTCTGAGCTTGCACATCACCCCCAACCCAGAATCATCCAGGCTTTGCTCCGTCCCTATATCTTGCCCGGAGCTGCCGAACTTTGCGCATTGTGTGAACGCAGCTCTTGCCCCGACTGTCCTGACCGGCCCCTTCTCTATCTCCCCCCCGCAGACGTTTGGCTTCCCCTCTACATCGCGCTGGGCGTGGCGGCTGGCGCCATCCTGCTGGCCGTGATCGTCTCCGTGACCGTCTGCTTGTGCAACCGCAGGTGAGTTGTCCCAGGCAGGTACGCCGGGCAGGGCGGGGGGAGAAGCACTGCGTGGGGGGGGGAGCGAAGGCTCGGGGTCTTTTCGAGAGAGGGGGTCCTCTTTGGGTGGGCGGTCCCACGAGGGCGGGGCTCTGCCTTCAGCAGTGAGAGATGGAGGCAGAGAATCAGGGGGAGGGGAAGAGAAGAGTAGAAGACCCCTTCAAGCTGTAGGAAGCCCCCCCCCGCAACCAAAGCCAACCTGTGCAGAGCTGGAGGGGCTGTTAGTCCAATGGCTACTTACTGCTCTCCACTGCTGCCCCTGCCCCAGGGCAACCCCAGAGGGCATCGCCCAAATGCCAGCCTCCGTTGGCAGCAGCATTTTTCCTTTGGCCCCCTCCAAAGAGCAGCCCCCCCCCAAAGCAAAGAAGGGCAGAATAGCCCCCTCCCTTCCTATCCCCAGAGTTGGGCCCCTTAAAACACGATCCACTGAAGCCCCCGTTGGGTCAACCCTGCTCCTATGCGCCCCCCCCACCCGGTCCTTTCGGCATTCTAAGGCCGGCCCTTGTCTTGGCAGGAAACGGAGGCCACCGCCCCGGTCCGGGAACTCGGCTGCCCACCGCAACTTCGGCTACCTCTCCAACCCGGCCTTCGAGCGCGACTAGGACCCGAGCCTTTCTCCTCTGGAGGGTCTGCCCTCCTTGGCCCGGAGCCCGCCTCCTCCCTCCGGCCGTTTCTGCGTGGAATAAACGGAATTCTATTTAAATTAATTCTGGCTGCAGCTTGTGGATTTCCCCCCAGTTGCGTCGCTGTCCCCTGGGAGACGCTGGCTTAAGGACCCCGTCCTTGGCCTCAAGCTGCACCCCCATTCCCCTGCGCTTCCCCCCCATTCCCCCCCCGCCCCCCATTTCTATGGCCTGCAAAAAGCACGCGAGCAAAGCATCGGGTGTTCCTCGGTGGGGAAAAGGCTTCATTTTCTTGAATGAGAGCAAATCCGCGTGTCCCGGGATAACCTTCTTCTTCTTGTGCCATATCTGTTATCGGACGTTGGCGATCACATTGGCGATCCTGTTTTTATCAGCAGCCGCAGGAAAAAGTGCTGCTGAATTTTGTCCAAGCCAGTCCCTTAGATTTTGAAGCCACGATGTTCTTCTTCTGCCTGGACCTCGTTTGCCTTCCATCTTTCCCTGGAGGATGAAATGGAGTATGCCGTGTTTTTCTGGGTGTCGCGTCATGTCTGAAATATTCTAATTTTCGCTTTTTAATTGTGTTGATGATTTTCCTTGGCTTTCCCAGGCGGCTTATCCCCTCCTCATTTCTGATCTTGTCAACCCAGCTTCTACGTAACAGCC
>NW_015390724.1:110294-112940 GCF_001527695.2 Protobothrops mucrosquamatus | reverse complement strand
TTCTGCCTGGACCTCGTTTGCCTTCCATCTTTCCCTGGAGGATGAAATGGAGTATGCCGTGTTTTTCTGGGTGTCGCGTCATGTCTGAAATATTCTAATTTTCGCTTTTTAATTGTGTTGATGATTTTCCTTGGCTTTCCCAGGCGGCTTATCCCCTCCTCATTTCTGATCTTGTCAACCCAGCTTCTACGTAACAGCCGCCTGTCAATCCACATTTCAAATGCTTCTAGTCTCTTCAGGTGGCCTTCTGTCAGAGACCCACTCTCTGCTCCATAGAGCAGGATAGAAAAAATATAGCATCTGACAAGCCTGTTTTTCAGTCTTAGGCTTATGGCGTGATTGCAGAAGACCTTTTTTCATTTTGAAGAATGCTGTTCGAGCTTTCTCTATCCTTGTAGAGATCATGTCCCAGCTTTCATGTAAATTGGAACCGATCCTGCGTGATCCTTTCAACTTTTTCTAGTGGTTTTCCTTCTGAATTTATTGGTGGTAAATTAACAGGTTGTTTGCTGACGACCATGATCTTGGGTTTTGAGGTGTTAAGCTTCAAGCCGTATTTTTCAGATATTTCTGTGACTCTGTTGATGAGGAGCTGAAGGTCTTGGGATAACATTGCAGGGTCCAATCTGAGTCAGTCACCGGAGGTTTCCTCCTCCAAGCTCTGATCCCGGGGACCGACCCAGATTGAATGCTGCAGATTTAATGTTATTCCGTGCCGGGTCCTTCGCAGAACACACACACACACACACCCGCGTGTGTCTTCGCCCCCTCAGTTCCCCTGGAGGGGGAGCGGCTCCTGGGGCCAGTCGCCTCCCAGACTAGGGCGCAGACACGCGGGGAAAAGTCCCTTCTGAGCAGCAGTGGCAGCGGCATGTTTCCTGCGGGTCCTGATCGTCCTTGCGGGACTCGGCGGGAGAAAGTCAGCGGCCGCTCCCCTCCGGCTGCGCCCCGTCATGACTGGCTGTCCCGGGGCGGCTTCCCGGGCGGCTTGCGGGCTGCTCCGGCTCATAGGCCGGGTTGAGGTAGGCCTGGCTGTTGCTGCCGTCGTCCGCCAAGTCTCGCCCGTGCAGCGGTGGCCACATGGCGTCCCTTTCCAGCTGCCGCTGCAGCACCCGGTAGCGGCTGGATGAGCGGAACCGGCAGAGCGCCTTAATCAGCAGCCAGAGGCGCCGGTTCTGCAAGATGCCATCCTGGAAGGGAGAGGAGACGAAGGGGTCGCCTGGGCTGCCATTTGCCGCTGAAGGGCGGCTCTGAGCCATACCCAGCCCTGAAAGGGGGGAGGCTTTGGGGGGGGGAGCTGGGTGCCAGCGTCTACAATGGCTCTCCGCTGGAAAAAAGTGGATTGCGCAGCACTCTGAGGCTGCCTCCCTCCCTTTCCCAATTGGGTGGGGGGCACTTCTATCCTGCTGTCTCCTGGGGTCGCGCCCCATGGTTTTCACTTGGGGGGGTGTGCCCTGGTGAGGGTTGGGAGGGCAGGGAAAGAGACCAGCCCAATGCCATGCCATGGGGATGAGTGAGGCTCCCAGAGGAGCAAACCAACCCCCTGCCTGGCGGGAGAGGGGAGAGAGATCATCCATCAGGACCCCCGGTGGGACTCAAGGAGAGGGAAAGAGTGTTTGTGGGGGCCAGCCAAGGGCCACAGAACCCATCTCCAGCCCCATCTTGCCAGAGAGGAGAGAGGTCCTGAAGCCAGCTTCCCCCCCTTTGCAGCCCCCGGGCCCCTCCCTGCCTGAGTCCCAGGAGCCTTTGGCCCCTGCCCCAGGAGCTGCGGACCCTTGCCTGGGGAAGGACCCCTTGCTTACCTCCACCAAGAAGGAGACCAGAAAGGTGACCAGCAGCATAATCAGAACGTAGACCCTCCAGATGGTTGGGGTGCAGAGAAGCTGCGAGGGGGGGTGAGAGAAGCTCCCATCAGTGGGCCTGCCTGGTTCCCCCCTCCCTCCCTGCTAACCAAGAGGAGCCAGTTCTGCCCTATAGGAGTTGCTCTACTCGCCTCTGGCCAGCCCCCTGCCCACTCACCTCCATCTTCTGGTAGACCCCCTCAAGGTCAGCAAAGAAGAGGAACAGGACGACAGACAGCTGGAGGCACAGCATGCCCGAAAAAATATCTGGGGATGGAAAAGAGGGAGGAGAGGCCTCGTCTGTCCTGAGGAAGGAGTGGCACCCCACAGGGGGACGGGCAGTTCCATGCGACATCCGCCCCACGGGGATCCCTGGGGTGAATTCAAGGAAGAAAGAGAATTCTCTGACACCCCCCCAAGCCCTCCCCAGGATAGAAGGACTAATGCCGAGGGGGGGGGACATATTAGAACCCCTGTGGATGAAACCACAATCCTGTAACACTTTCTGGTTGAAAGCAGAAGCCGATATTTGTAGCTCAAGGTTGAAATGGGGGGGGGTCCTTGGTGCTCTCTGAGCTTGGCTGTTTCCTTGCAGGTGTTTCATGATGGGGGTAGGATAATGTGGAGAGGAGGAGGAGGAGCAGGAGGAGAAGGAGGAGGAACTGTGAGGTCCTTGGAGTTCTCTGAGCTTGGCTGTTTCCTTGCAGACGTTTCATGACCCAACTAGGAAACATCATCAGTGGTAGAAAGGAGGGGAGTTTGCAGAGAGGAGGAGGAGGAGGAGGAGGAGGAGGAGGAGGAGGAG
>NW_015390724.1:89394-108644 GCF_001527695.2 Protobothrops mucrosquamatus | reverse complement strand
TGTGTGTGTGTGTGTGTGTGTGCGCGCGCGCACTCACCAGTGGCCACGCAGCTGCCAGTACCAAGGCTGCTGCTTCACGAACAGGAAGCCGAAGAGCTGGACCAGGATGCTCAGGACCACGTTGAAGAGGACGGACAGCAGCAGCGGTGGAGAGAGCAGCCGTCCGGGGGGCCGGTAGGGGGCCAGTTTGGGGTAGGCGTGGGTCAGGTTCACTGGGAGGACAGAGGCAGAATGTTCCAGAGGATCTCCAGGTGCCCCAAGGAAAAGCAAGCCCCTTCTCCATCCCACCACCCTTTGCTCGGGGAGGGGGGGCTTCCACTCAACGTTGCTTCAGGCAGGAGGGAGGGAGAAGCAGAGTGGCAGGCAACCGGCCGCTTGATGCCCAAGCAGAGCCATTCCTGGGGGTGCCCGTGCCCAAGAGAGAGACCGGCAACCGAGCCCTGGCACTGCTCGTCCTGGTGGGGTTCTGCTGGCTGAGATCATGATGCCAGCTGGGGATTGGGCATAATACACTTATCCTTGCAAGCAAAGGCTGGCGGTTGGCTTCAGGCAAGATGCTCGGCTTGATTAGGTATTTTGTGCCAACGCAGTTAGCGTGTCCAGCTTATGACTGCCAGGGAATCTCTTGGCACCCTTGGAGTTCCTTCGGCATCTGTTCCACCCAGGAGCAAAAGGGCTCGTGCTGGATCCGGCTCGCCCACAATAATTGTGCTACGGGAACCCAGGAAGGCCGTTTTGAGCTTTCAGCATTGTGCGAAGGAGCAACTGGTGTGCAGGGCAGCCCCTCCTGCTGGACTCTGCGGCTCTGGAGTGGCACCTCCCCAAAACTCACAGCCGAGGTGACGGTGCCCAGAGGTGGCACTGAGAAGGGCCTGGGACGAAGCAGGCCAGAACGGAGCTGCTTACTTGTGAGGCAAACCACAAGGGTGATGCAGACATCTTGGATCAGGAACTGGTTATTCCCCAGAATCTGCAGTTGCTAAAAGGAAAACATAAATTCCAGGAAGGGTTTTACAATGGCCTGAGTCAATGAGCATCGTTGGTGGGGTGATTTGAACTACTCCCACATACTGGCTGCCCGTTTTGAGTCAGAAGACACCCTTCTCCCCCCCCCCAAAAAAAAAACCACCTGAAGATTGGTAATTCCCAGCTGCCAATACTGAGTGACGCAGGCCTGCCTGGAGCGCAACAGGTAGAGATCCAGACTCCCGGCTATTTCTACTGCTAAAATACTTGTAGAAGATTATTATTTTTTTTGTTGGGTATTATGGAAGACTTGGATGCAAAAGAAATGGAATTGATGTTGAACTTCATAACTGCTGCAAGACTACTAGTAGCTCAATATTGGAAAATGGAACGTTTACCTACTATAGAAGAATGGTCACTTAAAGTCTCGAATTTAGCAGAAATGGCCAAGATTTCCGCTTATGTGAAGGATTATTCGCAAGAAAGATATATTTTGGTTTGGAGAAGATGGATAGATTATATTGAGTGTAAATATGGGACTAAAAAATATCATCTGGTTTTTGAGTAAATTTTAGAGTATTATTGTTGTGCAAAGGTTAGAATATTTTATTTAGTATTATTTCTAATTATTAAATGTTATTATTATTGTTTTTAATAATTGTACTGTTTAAAAGAGAGTTAAAGGAGGTTATAGATATGTTATTTTAATAGTTGATTAATGTTAATTAGAGTATGATTATGTTATTGTTAACCCTGTGATTGGCACTGGGAAGTGAGGGGGGAGGGAGGGGGGCTGGAAGGGTGGGAAGGGGGAGGGGGGATTTATATTGTAAAATTTTATAAAATGTTCAATAAAAAAAAAAGATTATTTTAACATACGCAACACGTGGAAATAACGTTAGATAGAAAACTGCCCCCCCCTCCCCATGTTGAACTTTGCCTTGGATGTGACCAGCCCCCCCCCCCACATGCGATGTGGACAACACTGAACCGAATTCCACACCCAGGACAATCTCCCCTATAGAACAATCTCTCTGTACCCCATTTCTCTGGAGCTGCCCCCACAGGCTTTTGGGAATAAATAATTATTCTTTCCTCACAGTGGTCTGGATTTCGTTTTTATTTATTCCTGCACAGCCCCAATTTGGAACCCCCAATTATTTTTCTGGCACGGAAATGGACAGCCCACCAAGATGCCTCTGGAAACTGACCCTTTTTCGAGCTTTCCCGGCTTTTCCAGGGCACGGGGCATCCCTCACCCCATGTTGGATCTTCTCAGCTTGGGCAAAGTTGCAGCACTTTAAAACCCGACCAGACCCAGCAGGGCTGAACCTGTGAAGATGCCCGGGTGGTCCTCGAGAAGCCACGGCCTGGAAACTGAGTCAAGGCAACTGGATTTCCTTTCTTTTTGTTATGAAATGTTTTGCTACAGCAAAACGTTTCAACCCAGAAAGAGAAGAAGTCCAATAAAAAAGAATCTTTGTAGCTCAGGGTTGAAAAGAGGAGTCCTTGGTGCTCTCCGAGCCTGGTGGTTTTCTTGCAGATGTTTCATGACCCAACCAGGTAATGTTATCAGTGCTAGAATGGGATGGGTGTGTGAAGAGGAGGGGGAGGAGGAGGAGGAGGAGGAGGAGGAAGAAGAAGAAGAAGAAGAAGGAGGAGGAGGAGGAGGAGGAGGAGGAGGAGGAGGAGAAGGAGAAGAAGAAGAAGAAGAAGAAGAAGAAGAAGAAGAAGAAGAAGAAGAAGAAGAAGAAGAAGAAGAAGAAGAAGAAGAAGAAGAAGAAGAAGAAGAAGAAGAAGAAGAAGAAGAAGAAGAAGAAGAAGAAGAAGAAGAAGAAGAAGAAGAAGAAGAANCCCAACTCCTGGCTCAAGTAAGGAGACGCCCTTTGCCATTCTGGATAAGCGGCTGTCCAATCTCTGCTCGAAAGCCTCCAGTGGCAACTGTGGAGACCCCACGTACCTTATCAGGGCTGGCACACACTCAATGTTGGGGATTTGGGACGTGAAGGGGGAAGCCACCGATGCCTCCTGCTCAGAAAGAGAGATCCCGGCGTGGGCCATTTTCAGGGCCTGGAAAGAAGCAGCAGGTCCCTCTGTGAGGAATTGGGGGTTTTGAAAAGGGAGGGAGTTCCAAGTCCTCTCTGGAAAGGTGAGGGTTTCTACCAGCTATTTTTGCCTGGATTCCTCCCATTTGGGGGAACGGGATGGGCAGGGTGGTAGCCTGTACGGGAAACCCTAACCCCCTCCCTCCCTGAGACCCTGGAGTTTTCACCTACCCCACAGTCATTGGCTCCATCTCCACACATGGCAACGTAGTAACTGGGAAAAGAAAGAAAAGAGGAGGAGGAGGAGGAGGAGGAGGAGGAGGAGGAGGAGGAGGAGGAGGAGGAGAAGAAGAAGAAGAAGAAGGAGAAAGAGAAGAGAGGGAGGAGGAGGAGGAGGAGAAGGAGAAAGAGAAAGAAAAAAGGAGGAGGAGAAGGAGAAGGAGAAAGAGAAGAGGAGGAGGAGGAGGAGAAGGAGAAAGAGAAGAGGAGGAGGAGAAGGAGAAGGAGAAAGAGAAAAGGAGAGGGAGGAGGAGGAGAAGGAGAAGGAGAAAGAGAAAAGGAGGAGGAGAAGGAGAAGGAGAAAGAGAAGGAGAAAGAGAAGAGGAGGAGAAGGAGAAGGAGAAAGAGAAAAGGAGAGGGGGAGGAGGAGGAGAAAGAGAAAAGGAGAAGGAGAAGGAGAAGGAGAAGAAGCCAATGGTTACTCAATCTCTCTGGGCACAGAGAGACACCCAGGTGGTTTCCTGCCACATGCACCTCCCATGCCTTCCCTCAAGCTGAAAATGGGGCTGCCCCACATCCAGGGGTCCAGGGAGGTCCGTGTTTTCTGCAGCACATAGCCTGGGCAGGCAGCCATTTTGCTCCTTCCACGGCTCCTCTCTGCCCTCTGGCGTGGCCAGGAGGCCCTTCCACGGGGCTCTTGTGTTTTTTTTACCGGGCAGAGGGACCCTCCATTTCCTTCCCTTGCTTGCACATCATTGCTGTGACTTGGGGCTACTTTTGGGGGGGAAGGGCAGGGCTGACCCAGGAGACAGTTTTACAGCAGCCTTTTGGGCAGCGGTCAGAAAAAAGAGTCCCCAAGAGGTCATCAGAAGTCAGCACTCGGAGGCTAGCTAAGCCCAGGAACAGCAGTGGGGGTGGTCCCCAAGAAGGGGAGGGAGGACACCAGCTCAGCCCCTCTCCCCTTCTCCCTGGATCACGAGAAGGGACCCACTCGAGTTTCTGAAACTCTTCCACGAGGCTGGACTTCTGCGCTGGAGACATCCGGGCGAAGATCGTTCCATTCAGAAGTACCTGCGGAAAGAAAGAGGCCACAGTCCCCAAACTGGCCGGAAAGGGGCCCAGGAGGACAGGGAGGCAGGTGGGCTCTGAGGCCACGGAAGGGAAGGGAGGCAAATCAAAATGAAAAGGGAGCTGACTCTGGGCTCAGGGCCCACATTGAGGAGCCCCCGCCTCCCCACTCACCTTGGGCAGCAGGCTGCTGAAGTGCTTGACCAGGACCTGGTAAGACGCCCCACTCAAGACAAAGTGGAAGCGGTCGCCCCCCTCTTCTGTACCGGGGTCCTCTAGGGTAATATGGGGGTCCTGAAAATCAGACTTCAATTACCATCCAGCCCCACTTCTGTGGGGGTCGTGGAAATGAAAGGCATTAACGACTGAGTCAATTAATGATGACTGGAATTGTCCCAAGATGGTCAAAGGAACTTGCTCTCTGCTCCCTCCGAGAAATCCCATTTCAAACTGGCCAGCTGCTGCCTGAATCTTCTCTCCCCCCCACCCATGCCTCCCCCTCCCCACGTCATAGGGGCAGGGGCTCTGCCTCCTCCCCCCTCTGAAAGCAAGACTTGTGATGAAACATAGTGATGAGGTGGATCCCCAGGAGGGAGGAGCAAGAGATAACTCAGCTCAGAGAGTTTGTGTGGGAGAAAAGGGTGAAGACGGCTCCTCCCTAACAGTTTCCAGAGTGTATGCCTTATAGGGAGGTTAGCATGCTTTAGCCTGGCAAGATTCTGTCTAGAGACATCACAAGGGGTCTTTCTTGGTTTTGGAGCCTGATACTCTCTTCAGTTTGAGTCTATGAAACCTGGGCTAGAGGGACCAGCATGGTCTTCTCGTAAGAAGGTGATGAGGAACGTGGCCAGCCTGGTCCTCTCCTCGCCTACAAACAACGACTTCCTCTTCTTCCAAGCCCTTCCTGCTCACCTTCCTGGGCCACCTCTTCTCTGGGGCAGTTGCCATACCTTGTCTTTGCCCATGATTAAGGGCGCCTCCTCCTCCTCCTCCACCAGCTGCCAAGTCACGGATGCTGGGCAGGAATCCTCCGGCTCCTGGGCATCCACCAGGACCACCTGGCTGGTGCTCGGCAGCATCCCAGAGTTCCTGGCCACAGTGATGGCTGTCTGGAGGTTGTCGCCTGGGGACAAGGGAGGCTGAGATGAGGGGGAGGGGGCAGCCTTCAAAACAAAATATGTTCCTCACCACCATCATCAGCACATCTGAAGCCTGATGGACAGACTCTCCCGAAGTACCAATAAAGGAGAATATTTGCAGCTCAAGGTCGAAATGAGGGCTCCTTGGTGGTCTCTGAGCTTGGTGGGTTTTCTTGCAGATGTTTCATCGCCCAAACTAGGTAACATCTTCATTGTTAGAAGGGGAGGTGGAGGAGGAGGAGGAGGAGGAGGAGGAGGACACCGACTCTGGAGTCCTTGGTCTTCTCTGCACTTGGTTGTTTTCTTCCAGAGGTTTCATGACCTAAACTAGGTAGCATTATCAGTGCTGCAACCCACCACCAAGCTCAGAGGTCACCAAGGACCGCTCAAAAGCCCAAATCCTTTTTAAAATAACCAGGAGGTTTGAGATGTGAGTCTGAGTATCTAAATGTGGGCCAGGATTCCAGCATTTCTCCATGGCAGCCCAGGTCAAAAGAGATCTGGTAAGGTCCAAAGCAGCCCCTTCCCACCGTGGCCTCAAGGACCCCCAATTATCTGCTGCGACATAAACCCCGAGAGCTGCACTTCCAGTTTGAGAGGTCAAGGAAAGTGGGAAAGGTCTAGGAAGCATCATGTCACTTCTGGAATCAGCCCACAGAGTTGGAGCTGTTAAAGGAAGGAAGAAAAAAGGGTGGGGGGGGTTGGTGGCTGAGGGGAGAAGTAATGACTAGCAGGTGGTTCTGAGGCCACTGGACCGAAGCAGCGCCTGGAATGGGGGAGACTCCTGGGAAACCCTCAATGTGATAAGATGCTGGCAGCCTCTACCTGTTCCTGCTCCAGAAGGCAAGGAGGGACGAGTTCAAAAGACTGTAGATGACTACTTGGGCCAGGGGTGGGCAACCTTGGCTCTTTTATGACTGGTGGACTTCAACTCCCAGAATTCCTGAGCCAGCTGTGCTGAGGGGAAAGGGAAAGGTTTCCAAGCTGAGCCAGGCTGGCTCAGGAATTCTGGGAGTTGAAGTCCACCAGTCATAAAAGAGCCAAGGTTGCCCACCCCGACTTCGGCAATCCACTGAGCCCCCTCAGCTGCTGTACAAGGACTGAGCACACACACAAACACACAACCGTTCTAGCTGAGGGCTCTCCCTCCCAACACACCTGTGACCATCACGCTCCGGATGCGGGCCTGGCTGAGCTCCTGCAGGACAGGCTTGGTCTCACTTTTCAGGCGGTTCTCCATGACCAGCAGGCCCAGGAAGGTCAGGCCGGATTCCACCTCCTCCCTGTGAGGAGAGGCAGGGAAGAGTAGGTTGTCCTCAGCTTACAGAATGTAGAATAACAGAGTTGGAAGGATCTTGGAGGTCTTCTAGTCCAACCCCTCAATGTTGTTGTTAGTTGCAAAGTCGTGTCCGACCCATCGCGACCCCATGGACAACGTTCCTCCAGGCCTTCCTGTCCTCTACCATCTTCTGGAGTCCCTTTAAGCTCACACCCTTCAATACATCATAATAATAGAGTTGGAAGGGACCTTGGAGGTCTTCCAGTCCAACCCCCTGCTCAAGCAGGAACCTTATACCATTCTGGACAAATGACAGTCCAGTCTCTTCTTCAAGACCTCCAGTGATGGAGCACCCACAACTTCTGGAGGCAACTTCTGTTCCACTGATTAATCGTCCTCGCTGTCAGGAAATTTCTCCTTAGTTCTAGATTGGATCTTGAATGGTTTTCTACGAGTTAGTACTTCTCCAGAATAGAATACAGAATAACAGAGTTGGAAGGGACCATGGAGGTCTTGTAGTCCAGCCTCCTGCTCAAGTAGGAGACCCTCTACCCTTTTAGACAAGTGGTTGTCCAACCTCTCCTTAAAAACTTCCAGTGATGGAGCAGTCACCACTTCTGGAGAGAAGTCGTTCCACTGATTGATTGTTCTCACCGTGTGGGCTGCTCTGGGTCATGTTTTATTGGGGGACCTTTTCCTTCGAAGATACGGCAAGGAGATTCAGCTCCAAAAGTTCCCAAAAGTTGGAATTTTTTAATGTAGAGGTAGAGGAATATAATGGGGTGGTTGTGGGTATGTGTGCTCCAGAGATGCCCAGTTGGGTGCTGGGACTGAGAGATTTGCAAATATTTCCTTCTCATCACTTACACTGAAGGTTTCCAAGAAGACACCCGACAGCCATTTGTCCAGAATGGTCTAGGGCAGGGCTAGGCAACCTTGGCTCTTTTATGACTCATGGACTTCAACTCCCAGAATTCCTGAGCCAGCTGTGCTGGCTCAGGAATTCTGGGAGTTGAAGTCCATGAGTCATAAAAGAGCCAAGGTTGCCTACTCCTGGTCTAGGGTCTCCTGGACTAGAAGACCTCTAAGGTCCCTTTGAACCTCATGATGCTATGTTCTATGTTCTACTACTCCTCTCCAGTTGCCTGGAACACAAGCTTTTGACAGAGCTAAAATTTGGAGAAATGAGAATATGAACCTATGAGCTCAAGAGTTGAATCTTGTCCTGTTGCTCCGAAGTCCCTCCGCAAAGGAGGCCAGAGAGGGCTGCAGCTGCCCCTCTGCGTGCTTACCTCTTCAGGTCACTGAAGACCACCCCTTGGGGAAGATCAAGCTTCTTGTGGGCCAGGCCGATGACTCGGAAGCCCTGAGTTGTGAAGTGTTTCAGCTCCGCTTGGAAGATGGTTGGAACTGGAAAAGAGAGGCAGTCTGTGGTCAGCGAGGTGAAGATAGTCACCCAACTGCTTGAAGAGGGCTATAAAGCACTATGAAGTGGTATATAAGTCTAAGTGATATTGCTCTTCCTTCCTTCCTTCCTTCCTTCCTTCCTTCCTTCCTTCCTTCCTTCCTTCCTTCCCTTCTGTCATGTGTCTGACTAATGAAACACTTCAAAGAACTTTCAGGCATTTTTTAACCTAAAAAGCCTTTATTAGTGTAAAGGAGTATCAGCACGGCATGGAGAATGCCAAGATCTGAATTTCCCTTCCTTTGCACATAACATTCCAGGCATTTCCCCTCCCCTATTTTGGGGTCATGATTCACATCTTCCGTTGCTTTTCTCTTCCGTTGCTTTTCTCTCCTCTCTCATTCTCATCTAAATTAACTCTAAAAGTACCAGACAGTTCTGCATATTTTGTCAAAGCAAGAATATTCAATATTAGCAGCGTTGACATCTTCCTTCCTTCTGTGGTGGCGCAGTAGTTAGAATGCAGCATTGCAGGCTAACTCTGCTCACAGCCAGCAGTTCGATTCTCACCAGCTCAAGGTTGACTCAGTCTTCCATCCTTCTGGGGTGGGTAAAATGAGGACTCAGATTGTTGGGGGAAAGAGGCTGACTCTGTAAACTGCTCAGAGTGGTCTGTAAAGCACTGTGGGGCAGTATATAAGTCTAATTGTTATTCCTAAGTCTCCTCAAGGCTGCAACCCCATCTGGTCAGCTCCAAAAGTACACACACAAACATGGCTGAACATGGAGGCCGGACCCCTCCTTGACCAGAGGCTGCTGGTTCTTTGTCCCTTACCCGTCCTCTCTTCACAAAAGCCGGCCACCGTCTCCGGGGCTCCCTTCATGTAGAGTTCGAAGTCGCTCTTCCCCAGCTCCTGCGTGATGACCGACATTCTCAGCAAGGAGGACGAAAAGGGGAACTGATGCAGGATTAGGATCCCTTCCACGGGGGCCTGGGGGGAGGGGAGGGAAGCAGAGTTGGGAATCACCCCGAGGAGCAGGAGACAGAAGAAACAAAGAAGCGAGCTGTTAAGTGAACCAGGCAGTCCTTAAGCGAATCCTGCTTCCCCCCCTGAGTCGCTTTTGTCAGTGCAGTTGTCACTTCAAATATTCATTGAACGGAGGGGCCTCTAATGCACCGCATATTGCTGATCCGGTCCCTCCCGCCCAGCACTCAGCAGGAGGCTGAACCCATGAACTGGTGCTCAGAGACAACATGGGCGGGAGGAGGAGGAGGGCACCCAACTTTTAAAGCTAGAAAAGGTGTAACTATTATGGGGTGGGAGATCTGATGAGGGAGAGCTTTCATCTAAAAATGGGGAGGGCTTTGCTCCCTCCAAAGCTAAAATCCTGGCTCACCACTACAAAAGGAGGCTCCGTGGCATGGGCACCAGCACGCCCTCCGATGCCATTCAGATATTAATCTGACTTTTAAAGCTGTAAAGCTCTACCGTAGTGGCCAAAATTGTGGAAGCCTTTTGGGAAAAATGTACGGTAGAAATGCCACCTTTGGTTAAGTTTCCACCCATTTTTCTTCTAATTTCTTTATAACTGTAGCCTTGTTCATTTAATAAATACTATTTTACATCGCTTTCTGGGCGACCAGTCGACTCTGCACCATGACTTTAATTTTATTACGTTTTACAAGCTCACTAAATGAAAGAATGCAAAAAAACCCCAGCCAACATGATGGCAATCACATAACATATTGACAAATGTCCTCCTCTCAGCTTCAATATGTGACATCAATAACTGAATCCTACTGTGATCTGATGACACCTGATTGGGTCTCTAAACACTCCTGCTCATTGGCTACAATCGGATGAAGGAAAGCTACCTGATATCAACCTAAGCAAGTTGTGCTTCCTTTTTCTTGTTATTTGGCTATAACTTTTCCTAGAATACAGATAATTGAACACACTTTGTGGCATTAGATTCTTGATTAAATTATCTTTCCATTGATATATACTTTTATGGTGTTACTCCAAAATAAAAGTGGTGTTATTAGCCATCCAACCTCAAAAATACACTTTTCCCAAAAGATTTCCACAATTTTGGCCACTGCTGTAAATCTAGACTACTTGAAGGGAGGGACTCTCCCTGCCTCCGAGATCCCGCTTGTGGCCCACCAGCAAGTTGGCAGCAGTTAGAAGCCAGTGGGAGGCGCCCCTGACTGCTGGCTTAAATAAGTAAAAGGATTAAATAATAATGCCATAATTGCTTGAATGCTCAGACGGTCCTTCTACTTTTTTGCCACCTGCTTGCATCTGGGCAGAAAATGGTCCCCAAAGGCGAATCCGTTCTGGCTGGCTTGTTGCCAGCTTAATTTTTTTTTTCCCAAGCTTTCACGGACAGAGAATTCCCACCCCTGATTTTCCACCGTGCATTTTCATTTGCCAGCCCCGCTTCCTCCTGGGACAAAGCAGGGCCCGAGAACTGGCTTACTGGGGGAGCAGCAGATCCGGGCTTCACAAGGAGGCAGGATTCGGGGAAGTTGGTTCTGCTTTTGTCCGGCTGGTGCTCCTCCATTTCCTGGCGTGAGAAAGAGCATCAGAAGCATTAGAACAGGGGTCTTCACACCTGGCCCTTTGGTGACTTGTGGACTTCAGTGCTAGAAGGGAGGGGTGTTGGAGGAGGAGGAGGAGGAGGAGGAGGAGGGGTCTTTGCTGGTCTCTAAGCTTGGTGGTTTTCTTGCAGGACTTTCACGACCCAACATAGTGCCAGAAGGGAGGAGGAGGAGGTGGGGTCCTTGGTGCTCTCAGCTGGGTTGTTTTCTTCCAGGCCTTTCATGACCCAACTAGGGAACATCATCAGTGCCAGAAGGAGGGAGGAGGAGCAGGAGGAGGAGGTGGTCTCTGAGCTTGGTGGTTTTCTTGCAGATGTTTATTACCAAACTAGGTAACCTAGTTTATTACCAAACTAGGTAACCCAACCTAGATTGGCCAGGGATCTCCCCAGTCCCTGGAGCAAACAGCTGGAATTCCAGCCCTCCCCTTCCTATCCTCAGAGCTTAGCCAAACTGCAGCATCTGCAGCTGATGGGTCAAAGAGAGGCCCCAAAGGAATTTCTCCAGCCAAAAAAACCTTCTGAAGATTCACGGTGTGGGGACTCACTTGCTCCCTTCCTGGGAAGCTTCTTTCCATCCCATAATAACCCCTTCCCACTATACAGGGAGCCCAGAACCCAGCAGGCCACCTGCTGCTGAAAGGGGAGGCTGGCTGTCTTGCCAACCCCTCCGTGCCATCCCGAAACAGGGCAAGGAACGACGCTGGCAGAAAGGTCTCTGGAGGTGCCCCCTGCAGCCAGTGGAGCTGGAGTGGGGGGGCGGGGGTTCAAGGAGGAGGGCAGCTTCTTCCCCTTCCCAAAATTCCCCCACCAGAGCTGGAGAACCTCCAGCGTCAGGAGCAGCTAGAGCGGAATCGTGCTCACCCAGTTTGTGCCTTCGAACATCTTCAGGTCCAGCGGGTCTCCCTGGATCTTCCCCTCCAGCAGCAGGAGGGAATGGCAGCTCGCCATGGCTCTGCAGAGGGGCCCCCAGGGCAAGGGGGACCCCAAGAAGCTGTGCGTGCTCTGGAAGCTGAGGGGGAGGTGGGGGTCAGCGGGGGCTCACCTGGGAGCAGGGCAGAAGGAGGGCAGTTTCCCAGCTGGCTCCTTGGGCAGAGGTGGGCCCTGCCAGTCCCCTGGGCAGCCGGCAGGACAACGCCAGGCTTCATTGCCTGGCAGGGCCAAGGAAGGGGGGCAATCTTCCCCCTTTTCTTGCCGTCTTTAAGCCCAGATCAAACTCCACCCCATCTTTCTTACCTCTGGTTCTGGCAAGGAAGGGCTCCCCAGAGGTCCAGCCCATCCTCGGTCAGGGTGCCTGTCTGGGTGAAAGAAAGTGCCAGGATTAGGCCCCACCAGGGCAGGCTGCAGGCACAGCTGCCCCTCCGTTGGCTTGTTTCGATGACTTTTTACTTCTTTCAAAGATAAAATGTTTTTTTTAAAAAAGTACAAGAAGACGAAAACAAAAAAAACCAAAGTAAAAAAATTACAAACGCAACAACAAGAAAAAAAAATATAAAGAAAAATGTGGACCCGTATAAAGCCAACTCTAAACATACAGTACATCATCCCTGGCTGAAGGCTGACCAATATTTCCACTCGTGGATGGAAGCCAAGGGCAAGAGGGGGGGGGACAGGTCTGAAGAAAAGAGAATTCTGCAGGGTGGAAGTGAAAGATGGATAACAGAGCTGGAAGGGAGCTTGGAGGTCATCTAGTCCAACCCCCGGCTCGAGCAGGAGACCCTATATAGACCATTTCAGACAAATGGCTGTCCAGTCTCTTCTGTTGATGGAGCACCCACAACCTCTGGGGAGAAGCTGTTCCCCTGATCAATTGATCTGGGATTACAGAACAACAAAGTTCGAAGGGACCTTGGAGGTCGTCTAGTCCAGCCCCCAGCTCAAGCAGCAGAAGCTCTACCATTTCAGACAAGTGGCTGTCCAGTCTCTCCTTAAAAGCCTCCAGCGATGGAGCAGCCCCAACGTCTGGAGGCGACTTCCGTTCCACCGATTAATTGCTCTTGAGTCCTTGCCAAGGGCAGCTACTGTGTACTGAGGGCTTTCATCAGACCTGGAATAGCCCCCACCCCCCCAGAAGCCAGCCCAGCCTCCCCCGTGGGAGCTTTCCACTCACTCACTCCCGCCCTGCACCCACGCACACACACAACCACACGGCCGCACCTTATCAAAGCAGACCAGGTTGATCTGGCCACAGATGTTGATCCTCTGGGGACTGATGCAGAAAATCTTCCTCTTGGTCAACCTCCGCTGGGCGTAGACGATGCTGGTGGTCAGGGCTGCCGGGATGATCGGGGGGACGGGGACGGTCAGCAGCAGGAGGGCCATGGCCACGGTGTCCGAGGAGGATTGCTGGGAAAGGACACAAGGTGGGTGGATGCGGGCAGACGCAGCCAGGGAGCCTGTCGAGGGGACTCAGCTCCCTCCCCACCAGGAAGGCGGCCCTGATGGGGGGGAGTGGATGATTGGCAGTGCCGGGGGGGACTCTCTTTCCAAGATGGGTTGGAAGCAAGGAACGACTTCGGGAAAGAGGCTGTTATAGGCCATCCTCGTCTTACGACCACAACTGAGCCCAAAATTTCTGTTGCTCAGCGAGACCGTTGTTAAGCGGGGTTTGCCCCATTTTGCGACCATTCTTGCCACCGTTGTTAAGCGAATCACTGCAGTTGTTAAATTAGCAACACGGTTGTTAAGTGAATCCGGCTTCCCCCCATTGACTTTGCTGGTCAGAAGGTGGCAAAAAGGGGATCACGTGACCCTAGGGACACTGCGACCGTCATAACTGTGAGTCAGTTGCCAAGTGCCTCAATTTCGATCACATGACCAGCTGGATGCTGCAACGACCGTAAGTGTGTAAAGAGAAGAGAAGAGAAGAGAAGAGAAGAGAAGAGAAGAGAACAGAAGAGAACAGAAGAGAACAGAAGAGAAGAGAATAGAAATATAGAATAGAATAGAAATATAGAATAGAATAGAATAGAATAGAATAGAATAGAATAGAATAGAATAGAACAGAACAGAACAGAACAGAACAGAACAGAACAGAACAATAACTTTATTGTCTGCTGTTTGCTGTTGCCTTGAGCTCTTTTCTCGTTTTGTGTGCCCGGACAGGCTGCAGCAGAGCCCAGCCAGACAGAGACCGCCACTAGCAGCAATGGCAGCCTTGGGTCTCCTGCTTGCCCGTGAAGTTTTGCTGTTTCTGGGACCCACCTCCTGGATCACGTACACACAGATGGCGTAGATCATCCCCAGGATCCCAATCACAGCCAGGCCCACGATGAACTGGAAGGCTTCTTGGTAGAGCCGGAAGTTCATTGGCTTTGGGTACAGGATGGACCTCACCAGCTCCCCCTTGGCGGTGTTGAACCCTGCGGGGAAAGAGGCAGCCAGTAAGGGGAGTAACAGAAAAACAGAGTTGGAAGGGTCCTTGGAGGTCCTCTAGTCCAACCCCCTCTCCCCTCTCAAGCTGGAGATCCTACACAGTGATGGCGAACCTTTTAGAGACTGAGTGCCCAAACTGCAACCCAAAACCCACTTATGAATCGTCGGGTGCCAGGTGGATGTGGCCCATTGGGTGGGCGTGGCCCATTGGGTGGGCGTGGCTGCGGTGATAACAGCAGACTGGATGGGACTAAAAAGTTCAATCAATCAATTCCAACTTTGCAAGATCTTTTTTTCCCCGCGAGAAGTTGAAATTGTCTGATTGATTGAACCTTTTTTTTTTGTACACGGTGGCAGAGGCCTAAAGTGAAAAGGTTTTATAAAACCCAGCTGAAGGCCTAGGACTGGGGCGACAGTGCGCGTGCCCACAGAGAGGGCTCTGAGTGCCGTCTCTGGCACCCGTGCCATAGGTTCGCCACCACTGTCCTACACCTTTTCAGATGAATGGTTAATAATAATAATAATAATAATAATAATAATAATAATAATAATAACAACAACAACAACAACAATAACAATAACAACAACAACAACAACAATAATAATAAAGTTGGAAGGGACCTTGGAGGTCATCTAATCCAACCCCCCGCTCAGGCAGGAAACCCTATACCATTTCAGACAAATGGTTGTACAATCTCTTCCTAAAAATCTCCAGCAATTGAGTACACACAACTTCTGAAAGCAAGCAGTTCCACTGGTTAATTGTTCTATCAGGAAATTCCTCCAGGTTGCTTCTCTCCTTGATTAGTTTCCACCCGTTGTTTCTTGTCCTGCCTTCAGGCACTTTGGACAATAGGTCAACCCCACCTTTTCTTTGTGGCAGCCCCTCAAATAGTCCTTTTTTTCATTAAAGTAGACATACCCAATTCCTGCAACCGTTCTTCGTACATTTTAGCCTCCAGATTCCTGATCATCTTTGTTGCTCTTCTCTGCACTCTTTCTAGAGTCTCAATGTCTTTTTTATATCGTGGGGATCAAAACTGGATGTCGAATTCCAAGTGTGGCCTTACTAAGGCCTTGTAAAGTGGTACTAGAACTTCAGTTGATCAACATTTGTCTAAACTGCCTGGGGGCAAAGACAGCCTCAAAGTTTAATTAAGTTTAATTGATTAAAGGCCTGGACACTAAAACATATGAAGAACGGCTGCAGGAATTGGGTTTGGCCAGTCTAGAGAAAAGGAGAACTAGGGGGGACATGATGGAAGTGTTCCAGTATTTGAGGGGCTGCCCCAAAGAAAAGGGGGTCCAGCTATTCTCCAAAGCGCCTGAGGGCCGGACAAGAAGCAACGGATGGAAACTAATCCAGGAGAGAAGCAACCTGGAACTAAGGAGGAATTTCCTGACAAGGAGGACGATCAACCAGTGGAATAGAAGTTGCCTCCAGAAGCTGTGGATGCTCCAACACTGAACATTTTTAAGAAGAGACTGGACAACCACTTCTTGACAGATGTCTGGGGGTTTTTGGAGGTGGGATGGATTACCAACACCTGAAAATGACTGGCCAGCAGGTAGATCAGGTGCCCACATTTCCATCCTGCTCCTTAACTGAAAAATGTTAGAGTTCTGAATTTTTAAGGAGCAGGCTTCACCAATAAATTGGGAGTGAAAGTCATGATTTAACCTCTACTCGAGAGCTTCAAGGCCAACTGGATCTGTAATCAAGAATGTTGTGAATGTAAATAGTAAAGTCCAGGAGTCTTTTACTCTGCTTCACTATAGCAATTTTACAACCTGTGGACTACAACTCCCAGAATTCCTGAGCCAGCATAGCTGGCTCAGGAATTCTGGGAATTGTAGTCCACAGGTCATAATGTTATCATAACTGCCCACGATGGTTCTCTTTACATGCTCACGTTTGAGCACTGAATATCCCTTCCATCTGGGGGTGGCATCTACTTCACCCCATCCTACCTGTGCACAAAGGAGCTGTCAGGGACCCCCACCACCTGAGCCTTCTCCAAGGTGGTTCTGCACTCACCTGTTTGCAGCACAACCGCCCGGACAGGCCCTGGTCCTGCCCGTCTGGTCTGGATCACCTCCGTGCCACAGAAGAGGACGTGTCGCCGATAATCGCCCATCCCATACACCTTCCAGGGCAGGGTGTTGTCGGAGTGAGGCAGGGGGGTCTTTGAGACTGGAACGCTCTCACCTAAAGGCCAGGGGAAAGCCCACCCAGTTCAGTACCCTTCCTCAATATGGAGCCGATGGAGCATGACAGCTGCCCCAAGGAAGCTACAAGCCCAAGTCTGATCCAGGTGAAGGAAAGATGGGGAATGGAGTTGAGGGGGACAGGAGAGAAGACCCCTCTCTCTGCCCACCAGACCCACAGGTTGGGGGCCAGGGGGAGGGCTTCTTGGCTCTGTTTCTGCCATCGTCTGCTGGTGGGTCTCCAAGCAAACGTGAAGCTAAGAAGGCCAGGAAGGGCCTTCAAGGATAGACATCCTCAGACAGAGGCGGCTTGCAAAGGGGAGACGCAGCCTGATTGGGAACGCTCTCCCGGTTGGATAGCCGCAGCTGCTCAGTGACCCCTTGGTGCAAGTCCTCCCCATCATGAGACCGCCAGGGTTTTATACCCACTGCCCCCACACTGTGTGCATATATACACCAACACACTGTGGGAAGTAAGCCCCCCGCTAGAGAAAGAAATATTTTGGGGAATATTAAAAGGCAGAATATTATATTTCCCCAAAGGATCTTAAAGGCAGAACCCTCCACCCCAAGTCTCTCTGCCCCAGACAGAAACCAGGTCTGCAGAAATGCAGATGTGATAATCTTGTCAGAAAGACTGGAATCAGGAAACTGGGATTAGGAAGAAAGATCCCTAGAATCAACAGCAAAAATCTAAGAGTCATCAGCCACAGCCCCAGGGAAGCAGGATATGACCTTTGGGACATAATAAGATTAACCCACAACCATCAGAATACCAGAAAGGCATACTCAGACTCAGGTCAAATTCATGCCATAGGAACAACTCCAAACAAAAGCCCAAGAAGGTATAAAAACCCTCCACTCCCTACTACATGAGGTCGTTTTTTTCCCCAGAGCCATCTTTCTGTCTGGCTCTCCTGTTCAATAAACGACAACCTTCTTTCTAAAGCAGTCTCCATGTTGTTTATTCCCGGTTTGGACTGGACCCTGATGAAGATTTTTCCTTCAACAACACCCACACTCTCCCAGGGTCTGTCCTATGAGACTCTCAGTGCTTATGGAGATGCTTCGTCATCCAGGTCATGGTTGTCTCCAAGGTGCTTTTCAAAAAGCAGCTGGACCTTTCTAGTTTTCTTTCTTGAAAATGTTTCACTTCTCATCCAAGAAGCCTCTTCAGTTCTGAAGTCGTTCTAGAACCAAACAAGCTTCTTGGATGAGAAGCAAAATGTTTTCAGTAAAAAAAACTAAGAAACTCCAGTGGCGTTTTTAAAAGCTCCTTTGGGAATCCTGCCAGACCCCTTTCCCTGCCCACCAGACCCACAGGCCGTGGGGAGCAGAAGGGCCCCTGGATGCCCGGCCGGCCAGCTTGTACCCGTGAGCATCCCCTCGTTGATCACGCAGCTTCCCTCCAGCAGGATGGCATCGCAGGGCAGGGAGAACCGCTGGCCTTCCAGGAGAAGGAGGTCCCCCGGGACTAGGTGATGGGACTCCATGGTGGAACTGCCTGGAGAGGGCGAAAAAAGAGGGTGGAAGGATGCACCCCTGGACCCTTCGCTCCAAGTCTTTCGGTGTGCGGGGGAGGCCAGGAGATGTTGGCTGTTCCAGGAACTGCTGTCGTTTGGGAAGGAAATGGGTGGGGGGGTCTTCTCTGAAGGCCTCTTCTGGCCATCCAGAGGGAGGCGCTCTGCCTCCGTGACATGCTGTTGGTGTGACCAGGCAGTCCCTGTGGAAGCCCCCTCCCCAAGGGCCCAGCAGTCATCATAAAGGGCTGGGCTGGGACAAAGAGAGGGGCAGGGGTATTGGGGGATAGGGGGGCACCACACCCACCTTCGCCTTTCGTCCAGACTGTGACTTGCACCTGGTTGTGCTCCTTCACCAGATTGTGCAGCTTGATGGATTGCTGGGGGGGGGGGGAAGGTGGAGACAAGGTTAAAGGGCTGGGAGGTCTCTGTCTTTGGCTGCCTCTTTCTTCCCTGCCCCCCCCCCAGGGGAAAAGAAGGCTAGTCCAGGTCCTGGAGGGCATCAGATTTGCCAAATCTTATCGGTCTCTGCCCCCCCCATCAGCAAGGCACCCACACAAGGGCCTGGGCTCCCCCTTCCATCACCAGCCAAGCTGGGAGGGGGGGCAGGGACATTGGGCTCCCGGGGGCTCCCTGACCTGCCCCAAAAAGCCCAAAGGGGTCTCGCTCAGCTCCATGACAAACTGGGGGGAAGAGAGCTAAGACCAGAATGCAAAACACCTCCCCCCCCTCCAAAAAAAGCAGCTGCTGCAAGGCCCTTGTGGGAAAGCAGAAGGGGGAAGCCCCCCTCCCCACATTGACCCCCAAGGGGAGAACTCTGCAGGATCCCCTCCCAGCCACATCCAGTCGGGCTCATCGCCCCAAAGGCAGCTTTGCATCCCAGGAAGTGCAGAGTCCCCTGAGCATGTGCAAAGTCCCCTGAGCAGGCCACTCCATCTCTGAACAAAGCCAGAGGAAAGAGACTCACTGGACCACGGCCGCTGACCAGTCCCTCCCCTGCCTCCCTCACAGGGTTGTGGTGGTGATGGGGGGAATTGGAGGGGGGCTGCCTGCATTGCCTTGAGGGTCTGGGGGAGGGGCAAGGCACTGATCGAACAAGTGAAATAAGCAGGGGGGTGGGGGGCAGCCACCCCTCCTCTGTCCAGCGGCCAGGGCAGGGGGGAGAGCTGACCTGCCGGAGGTCGTAGATGGTGAGTCCGATGGAGATGACGGAGAGGATGATGATGGCCGAGGAATACGCCATGTAGCCCTGGGTGTACCAGAGGATCAGGGTGAAGGCTTGGAAGACGTAGAAGGGGTTCAGGATCTGCCGGCAGAGCAACGGGCGGGAGGTCAGGGCAGCCGTGGGGCGCCCTCCAAGCCCCCACAGGCGCTGAGGAGATGTGCAGCAACCGCCCTTCGCAAGAGCAGCCGTGGCGTTGG
>NW_015390724.1:41894-84394 GCF_001527695.2 Protobothrops mucrosquamatus | reverse complement strand
GCAGGAGGCCTCCGCAGGACAGGACGTAGCCAGCCAGGCACAGGGCCCTCCGGAAGCCGTGGGTCTTGTAGCCAAATATCTCCTGGAAGGAAAGAGACTGCCGTGAAGAGAGCCCTCCCCACTCAGTCTGCGTGAAGGCTCAGTCCTTGTAAAAACTCAGCTCTTTTCAAAATAATCAACCTGTAGGACAACAGATAGCAGATCCCGGGGCGGAGTCAACAGAGGCGTTGAAAGAAAAATCATCTTCAGGGTCCAGTCCAAGCCGGGAATAAACAAAATGGAGACTGCTTTAGAAAGAATGTTGTAGTTGATTGAAGAGCAGAGCCAGACAGAAATGGGACTCTGGGAAAACTGACCCCATGTAGCTGGGAGTGGTGGGTTTTTATACCTTCTTGGGCTTTTGTGTTTGAGGTTGTTTCCTGTTCCTGTGGCATGAACCTTGACCTGAGCTTTTGGGCATGTCCAGCCCTGCGTCACAAGCAATTCAAGGTGGATGGTGTGAAGCTGTTGTGGCCTTTGCTGCTGTCCAGTAAATAAACCTGGGGCCGCTTCCTTGCTAGCTGAGCTGAACCACAGATGAGTCAGCTCCAATTTGCAACGGGGGGTGTGCTGGGTGCAAAACAAGCCAGAAACTGGCCACGCTATTTGCTAACAATGATTGCCAAGGAACATGACGATTTTAGGCAATTGTTATGAGCCAACTGACCTCAGATACCACTCAGTAGCTTAATTCACCCAAGGATCCTGGAAGAGGTAATTGAAGATCAGGCGAGCAATTGATACAGCCACCCAACCGGCTTGGCCAGGTCAGTGAAAGACTCAAGACTCTTGCGCACCTCAGTTAGGCTTTTATGGGGCTTAATCAATCAATCCATCTTTCATTACGGTCACAGGCCAGAATTAGAGGCTTAGTGCTTTTTGTGAATCCTGGCTGGTTGATTAGTTTTGGATTTTATGTACCGGAAAGTGGTCAGCACAGCAACACCCAAAGGGACTTTTTTGTTTTTTTTATAAACAATTTTTATTATTTTCCATTTTACACCAACAGAAGCTTAAGAACCCGCGTGGAGATATGGTGGTCAATTACAAAAAGAAAACAATAACATTATATGTATACAATTCACACAATATTTCTTAAAACTTCCCTCTCTATCTATGTAGAATATTATAATCAATAACATTCAGATAAATTCATTCATTAATATATCTAAATATAAATTTCCCTAATCAATAAAAACTTTCAACCGCTCAATATCAATATAATAATCAAATTAATACAATCCTATAGCCAATTCATTCATTAATATATCGCTATATATAAATTAAATGCTTAAATCAAAATCAACGCTCCTATTTAAGTTATTGGAATTTCATTAGTACATTTCTAAGACAGATTTTCATTAAGTATATTGCCAGATATAAATTTCATTAGTCAATAATCTTTTACGAAAGCTCCTTATCTATCCCAAAGATCCTGTTTTAAACTTTATTAATTTTTCCAAATATTTAAGTTTAAGCTAGCCTAATTATTTAACCATTTCAGGGCCCCCAAATTTCTCTTATTTAAAGATATTAGCTCCAACACTAAATTCCTACATTTCTCAACTATATTTCTATTCAACTATAATTCTCCAATTATTAATTCCATCTCATTCCAAAACAAAAACCACAAATAGGAAAAGAAAAGAAAAAAACATACACACAAAGAAAAAAAAACACATATTCTCGCTATACTTCAATATTAAAACAGCTGCTGTGCTTGAAATGGCCCGTGGAGATTCTCTCTCCTCCGGGTCCAGGGTTGTCCCAAAGGGGCTTTTTTCAAGAGCAACTGGACTTCCTTTGTTTTTCCTTGAAGACGTTTCGCTTCTCACCCAAGAAGCTTTTTCAGTTCTAGCTGAGTGTCAGAAAAGAAGAAGCTTCTTGGATGAGAAGCGAAACATTTTTCAAGGAAAAACAAAGAAAGTCCAGTTGCTCTTGAAAAAAGCCCCTTTGGGACAACCCTGGACCCGGAGGAGAGAGAATCTCCACAGGCCATTTCAAGCACAGCAGCTGTTTGTCTCCTGCTGCAGGTGGAAGGTGAAGCTAATCAATCTAATAAGTACATAAATAAGCATTAAAAGAGATCCGTGGGCAGATAACATTAATACAGATCAACGCAGGTGGGTGTGTAACCTTATCTATCCTGAAAAATCTCTCAAACACAGGGCACCCTTTTGACAGCCAGTGTTTCCTATCCATCAGATTCAAGGTTATTTATGAGATTGTAATGATGGGTTGGATAATTAGTGACTTAATAATCAATCACTCCATTTAAAAAAAAAACAATTTCTTGAACGTTAAGAGAGTTTGAGTTTGTTAGAACAAGAGAGTCCAGGAACACCTTGAAGGCTGTCTGCATAAAGAGGATTGATTGCGTCTCCCCTGGTTGCGTAGGTGGGGTAAGTGTGGGGCAGGCAGGCTGACCCCTTGCTTCGGAGGGAGGCTTTGGACAGGAGCAGCTGCAGCAGGAGACAAATCACTGCACAGAAATCACAGCGTTTCAGAGGCAGGAATCTGCTCCACCTCAGCAATAAGCAGGAAGAAGAAGAAGCGTCTTCCATCACTGGAGGCTTTCAAAAGGAGACTGGGCAGCCATTTGTCTGAAATGGCATAGGGCAGGGGTAGGCAACCTTGGCTCTTTTAGGACTCGTGGACTTCAACTCCCAGAATTCCTGAGCCAGCCATGCTGAGGGGAAAGGGGGAGATTTCCAAGCTGAACCAGGCTGGCTCAGGAATTCTGGGAGTTGAAGTCCGCGAGTCATGAGGGGGCCCTAGTTCCCCCATGCTGGCTGAGGAATTCTGGGAGTTGAAGTCTGCAAATCATGAGGGGGGCCATAGTTCCCCCACGCTGGTCTAGGGCAGGGCTAGGCAACCTTGGCTCTTTTAGGACTCCTGGACTTCAACTCCCAGAATTCCTGAGCCAGCCATGCTGAGGGGAAAGGGAAAGGTTTCCAAGCTGAGCCAGGGTGGCTCAGGAATTCTGGGAGTTGAAGTCCACGAGTCCTAAAAGAGCCAAGGTTGCCTACCCCTGGTCTAGAGTCTCCTGCTTGAGCATGGGTTTGGGCTAGAAGACCTCCAAGGTTCCCTCCAACTCATTATTCTATTTTCTATGTGTTTGTCAGCTGAGCAAGGACACACAATTCCTGCTTCAGCACCAAGAGATCAAGACTGCGTGTCTAGGGTGGGCTTGGGGGGGGTGGCCTCCAGAAGAGGGGCCCAAGCAGCCTCCAGGCCTGGGTGCAGCCGGGAAGCCCAAGAGGGAGGGAGGTTACTGACGGCAGGCCCAAAGAGTGAACAGAAAGATTTAAAAACAAATCAAATCCTGGAAACTTTTGCCGAAAGGATTGTATTTCGACAAACATTTCTGGAGAAAAGCGCATCTAAAGAACAATGGAGCTGAAAGCAAACAAACTGCAGTCAGCTCTGACTAAGCTAAGATGGGCCGAGAGAGCCGGCCAGGGACAGGGTCAGGACCTCTGGGTGGACACTACAAGGGAGAGTTTCGGGCAGGACGTCAGGAGGAAGCGCACAGCCCCCCGCACTCGAAGCCAGAGGAAGCTTCTTGGATGAGAAGCGAAACTTTTTCAAGGAAAAAAACCCCAAGAAAGTCCAGTTACCTTTCAGAAAAAAGCACCTTTGGGACAACCATGATCCGGATCAGTGGTGGCGAACCTATGGCACGCGTGCCAGAGGCGGCGCTCAGAGCCCTCTCTGTGGGCATGCGTACTGTTGCCCCAACCCCACCTCCCCCCATGACCTCCTCCTCACAAGCAGCCCCCCCAGGGGAGAGTCACCCATGGGAATGGGCCGCATGGAGCAGCACAGCCAAGGTCATGGCAGCCGGGCAGCAGGGACAAGACTCCACCCTCACACCCCATTGCGCACATGATGCTGTGGGGTATGGATGGAGGGCGTGGGAGCTATGCCACTGCAGGGCCGCCTGGGCGATCTGCGGCAGGCTGTGGAGGCGGTGGGTGGCCCTATGGGTGGGCGGGGTGGGGCGGGGCAGGGCAGGGTGGGCAGAGGGTGGAGCGGGGGCAGAGCGGGGGGGCTGGGGGTGGGGCGGTTTTTGGGCACTCAACCTCTAAAAGGTTCGCCATCACTGATCTGGATGATGGAGACTCTCCAGAGACATCTAGGACAAATTAGCACCAGGTCCAGGAGAGGAGGCAGCGCTATGGATGGGCAATCGGGAGGGAGAAACAGAGGAGCGTAGAATCCCCTGGAGATCCGAATGGGATCAACCCCCCCCAGTGCAGAAAGAGGCGGAGGGGGTTTCGCAAAGTCTTCCTTTGCAAGCGACGGAGGCTCCAAGGAACCGGAAGGCAGCTGTGCCCGTGGCATCGCCCGACTCCCCAGTTCAGAATCTCACAGGAGCCAGGAAGAGAGGGAGAAAGGCCCCTCAGTCAACCAGTGGACGCCGGAAGAGATAATTACTCCAATTGAAGAGTATATCCTCCATTAAGCGAAGAGGCGGGATTGGCTTTGAGCCAAACCTTTATGGCTGCTGCAAAGCCAGAATCCAAACGCCTCCGGCAGCAAGACTTTTGCCACCGGGCAAGAAAGAGATCTCAGAGAAATGGAGGAAAGCTAGATAACCCCTGGTCCTTTGGGTCGTCCTTTCAGAGGTAGTTCCTTACCCAAACAGATCCACAGGGTGGCCACAGGAAGGGGAAGCAGGAATGGCTTCTGACTTCCTGCTGGCTTCCCCATTGAGTTTTCCTTGTGGGAAGTTGGCAGAGAGAAAGTCAATGGGGACACTGGCAGGGGAGGACACAACTAGCTCTGGTAAATTTCCCCCATCTGTACACATTCCCTAGCACAGCCCTGAGCACCCTCAATCAATCAATCAATCAATCAATCAATCAATCAATCAATCAGAATAGAGCTGGAAGGGACCTTGGAGGTCTTGGAGGCCAACCCCCTGGCTCAAGCAGGAGACTCTATACCAGGAGTAGGCAACCTTGGCTCTTTTATGACTCGTGGACTTCAACTCCCAGAATTCCTGAGCCAGCTATGCTGGCTCAGGAATTCTGGGAGTTGAAGTCCACGAGTCATAAAAGAGCCAAGGTTGCCTACCCCTGCCCTAGACCATTTCAGACCAGTGGCTGTCCAGTCTCTTCTTGAAAGCCTTCAGTGTTGGAGCACCCATAATTTCTAGAGGCAAGCTGTTCCACTGATTAATTGTCCTCAGTTGTTCTCCTTAATTTCAGGCTGCTTCTCCCCTTGATTAGTTTCCAAATGTTGTTTCTCGTCCTGCCTTCTGGTGCTTTGGAAAAACAAGTTGACCCCTCCCCCCCCTTCTTTGTGGCAGCCCCACAAATACTGGAAGGCTGCCATCATGTCACCGCTAATCCTTCCATCAATCAGTTTATTATTACAGCCACAGGCCAACACATAAAATTAAATTTGTATTGTCCTGTCAGTATGATTCAGTCTCTCTGAAAGGAGGGAGGTTTTGTTATACTGTCTGAAACACTAGGCGGACTTTGGACACTCGTTGATTACATGATTAATTGTAATATATTGCTAGGCCTTCTTGTGTTCGGTTCGGTTTAGTTCTGGTTTATTTGAACAATCCTTCTTTTCTCTAGACTAGCCGCACCCAATTCCTGCAACCGTTCTCCAGGCCTTTGTTCATCGTAGTTGCTCTTCTTTAGTTTTTCCCGCCCTGACCCCCATCCTCCCACTGCTTCTCCAACCTGTGCAGCACCCTTATGAATTTCCTGTGACACTCACCACACCTTTGATGCACCACCTCACACCCTCGTCTGCCTCGCACCTCTTGCGCACCCATGCACACCCTCATCATAATTCATGCACCTCCTCGTTCCCTTCCCCAGCTTGGACTTTCACATGGATTTTGGCTGATGGGAAGCTGTCAGTGAGCACCGGAAATGACAACACATAACCAGAGCTGACTGTGGTAGTAAGAGCCATGGTTTCCCCAAATTTCAGCCCCAGGGGAATAACAAGTCCCAAATTTTGGATACATTCTGTAAATTAGCTAACTTAAAGTACAATTGGTTCAAAGATTGCTGTCCTGTTATGCACTGTTTTTCTCAGCTGAAGGTTTGTTGTTGTTAGTTCCGACCCATCGCGACCCCATGGACAACGTTCCTCCAGGCCTTCCTGTCCTCTACCATCTTCTGGAGTCCATTGAAGCTCACGCCTCCTGCTTCAGGGACTCCATCCAGCCCCCTCCTTCTCTGTCGTCCCCTTCTTCTCTTGCCCTCCATCTTTCCCAGCATCAGGCTCTTCTCCAGGGAGTCCTTCCTTCTCATTAGGTGGCCAAAGTACTTCAGTTTCAGCTTCAGGATCTGGCCTTCTAAAGAGCAGTCGGGGTTGATCTCCTCCAGGACTGACCGGTTGGATCACCTTGCAGTCCAGGGGACTCGGTGGAGTCTTCTCCAGCACCAGAGTTCAAAGGCCTCAATTCTTTGGCGCTCAGTCCAACTTTCACAGCCATCCATTGCAACTGGGAAAACCATGGGCTTGACTATACGCACTTTTGTTGGCAGGGTGACGTCTCTGCTTTTTAGTAGGCTGTCTAGATTTGCCATGGCTTTCCTCCCCAGGAGCAAGCGTCTTTTAATTTCTTGGCTGCAGTCCCCATCTGCAGTGATCTTGGAGCCCAGGAAGATAAAATCTGTCACTACCTCCATTTCTTCCCCATCTATTTGCCAGGAATTGAGAGGGCCGGATGCCACGATTTTGGTTTTCTTAATGTTGAGTTTCAAGCCAACTTTTGCACTGTCCTTCTTCACCCGCATCAAGAGGCTCTTTAGTTCACTTTCAGCCATTAGAGTGGTATCGTCTGCATATCTTAAGTTGTTGATATTTCTCCCGGCAATCTTAATTCCAACTTTTGATTCAGCTAGCCCTGCCTTTCTCATCATGTGCTCTGCATATAAGTTAAATAGGCAGGGCGACAGTATACAGCCTTGCCAAACTCCTTTCCCAATTTTGAACCAATCAGTGGATACATTCTGTAAATTAGCTAACTTAAAGTCCAGTTGGTTCAAAAACTGCTGCCCTATTGCGCACTGTTTTGCCCAGCTGAAGGTTACAAACAGACAAACAGACAGGAGAGTTTTTGTAGCATATGAGCTCACAAGAAAGAGGGAACAAGCACTCTTTCCAAGAAGTGAAGAGTAACCACAGGGAAAGGAGAATATTCAAAAGCAAACATGGGCGGGATCTCAGCGAGGCAGAGGAGGCAAAAGGAAAGATTAAAAAAAAAAGTACTGGACTTTTTTGCAAACAGGATTGTAGATAGGTCAACCTTTCAGGAGAAAAGCATATTTAAGAACAACTTCAAATAAAGCAAATAAAGAGCACCAGCTAAACTACAATGGGCCGGGAGAGGCAGGCCTAGAAATTGGAGACCTTGCGGAGTGTCCCCGTCCCGAAGACCAAAGATACACGGAGGAGGGTCAGGTTCTTCCACAGCAAGCCTGCTTCTAAAGCAGGGGTCTCCACCCTGGGCCACTTTAAGACTTGTGGACTTCAACTCCCAGAATTCCCCAGCCAGCATGCGCTGGCTGGGGAATTCTGGGAGTTGAAGTCCACAAGTCTTAAAGTGGCCCAGGGTGGAGACCCCGCTTCTAAAGAAAGCCAAGATCAGGCTTGCCAAAAAAGGCAGGGAGAAGCCAAATGCTGGACCGTCTGACTTCTCCCACTTGCATTTCTGGGGCTCAGGAATCCCTCCGCCTCGCTGCCTCCCCCCCCCCCATGGGGCAGCCCACCCCCTTCTTTCTTCCAGCCAGACAGTTCAAGTTGCTACGATCTGAGTGACGCTTGAAGGAGTAAAACCAGCCAAGATCTCCAAGCTAGCCAGGCCCCCTGAACACAAATTCAGGCTCTTCTCAAGTTATGTCCGGTTGCTTACAACCTACGTTGTAACGGAACACGAAAAAGAGATCTATGACCACGGTTTCAAAGTTCTGGTGTCCAGACCCCCCCCACAGCCCCTTCCCCTGCAACACCCCGTGGTCACGTGGGCACAATTTACAATGTTTTGCAAAAAAAGCACCCCATCGCGAACAATGCCCTGCGTTCATTTTACAACCCCCGAATTCACTTACACCTGCCACAAAAAAGGTCCTAAAATTGGATCCAGTCACACGGTGATCCGCTTTACAACCATCACAAGTTATGACTGTGATTGAGTGATTCCCTTGTGGTTGTAACTCAAGGACTTTCTACAGTCTCCTTAAGAGCTTGCTGAGGTATTTGCCGATGCTGGCTCCCCGGTTAGCTTAATGATAATAGAATAGAGCTGGAAGGGACCTTGGAGGTCTTCTAGTCCAGCCCCCTGCTCCAGCAGGAGAACCTATACCATCTCAGGCTGGCCAAGGCTCCTCTCTCTCTAGGTCAAGGCTCTGCGGTGGTCGGGCCCAAGCCCTTTCCCCGAATTTGGCCGGCCGCTCCCTTTTCCTATACCAGGGGTAGGCAACCTTGGGTTTTTTATGACTCGTGGACTTCAACTCCCAGAATTCCTGAGCCAGCATGGGGGAACTATGGCCCCTTCATGACTCATGGACTTCAACTCCCAGAATTCCTCAGCCAACATGGGGGAACTATGGCCCCTTCATGACTTGCGGACTTCAACTCCCAGAATTCCTCAGCCAGCATGGAGGAACTATGGTCCCTTCATGACTCGTGGACTTCAACTCCCAGAATTCCTGAGCCATCATGGGGGAACTATGGCCCCTTCATGGCTTCTGGACTTCAACTCCCAGAATTCCTCAGCCAGCATGGGGGAACTATGGCCCCTTCATGACTTGCGGACTTCAACTCCCAGAATTCCTCAGCCAGCATGGAGGAACTATGGTCCCTTCATGACTTGTGGACTTCAACTCCCAGAGTTCTTCAGCCAGCATGGCTCAGCTTGGAAACCTCAGCATGACTGGCTCAGGAATTCTGGGAGTTGAAGTCCACGAGTCATAAAAGAACCAAGGTTGCCTACCCCTGCCCTATGCCATTTCAGACAAGTGACTGTATGGCCTCTTCTTAAAACCGTCCAGGGATGATGGAGCGCCCACGGTTTCTGAAGCTTAAATCCTCACTTCTATTTTTACATGGGAACCAGGAAATAGCCAAATGCAAAAGCTTCAGCGCCTTTTTATTAATGGCATAATCTCCATATAAAGTGTCAATCTAATTTATGTGAGGATTAGCAATTGACATCACAACTGTCAGCATTTGTTATGCAACTAGATAAAAGGTTGCTTGTGCCCTCCTGAAGTGGGCAGGCTCTCGGGGCTTCTCCCCCCCCAGCGCTGTTCAGATAAACTGGGCCCAAGAGGGTCACGCGGTGCCCTCTCGTAAAGTGGGTCCTGCCCCAGGGCTTCTTCTGGCCCCTCTGAGGGCCCGAGCCCTGGCCTGACCCTGGCAGCCCTTGCCAGCCTGGCTCCGACTGGGCAGGGAAAGAGAGGCCAAGGGAGGCCCCGGGTCTGCCAGCCTGGCCTGGCACAGCGCAGCCTCCCTGCCTTTTGAGGGGCGGCATTTCTGAAAGGCTTCCTCCCTGGCACTCTTTAGGAGGGACCTTTTCTCTTCTGCACAGGCAGTCCTCGACTTACAACAGTCCATTTAGTGACCTCACCAAGTTACCACAGTCACAGGAAAAAGCGACTCAGGGCCGTCTTCTTCCCACTTAACGGCCGTTGCATCCTCCCCCTGCTCAGGGGGTCAAAATTCGGACACTTGGCAGCCGGTTCCTATTTATGACGGCTGCAGCATTCCTGTTGTCACGTGATCCGCTTTGGCCACTTTCTGACCAGCAAAGCCAGTGGAGGGGGACGCCGGATTCACTTAACAGCCGTATGACTAACTGCAGTGATTCACTTAACAACCGTGGCAAGAAAGATTGTAAAATGGGGCAAAACTCACTTAACAGTTGCCTTGCTTAGCAACAGGAACAGAATAGAATAACGAGTAGAATAGAATAGAGAATAGACTAGAATAGAAATAAGAATAAGAATAGAATAGAATAGAATAGAATAGAATAGAATAGAATAGAATAGAATAGAATAGAATAGAATAGAATAGAAAATATGGAACGGAATAGAATAGAATAGAATAGAATAGAACAGAACAGAACAGAACAGAACAGAACAGAACAGAACAGAACAGAACAGAATAGAATAGAATAGAAAATATGGAATAGAATAGAATAGAATAGAATAGAATAGAATAGAATAGAATGGAATGGAATGGAACGGAACGGAACGGAACGGAACGGAACGGAACGGAACAGAACAGAACAGAACAGAATAGGAGAAAAGGAAAAAGAAGAGAAGAGAAGAGAAGAGAAGAGAAGAGAAGAGAAGAGAAGAGAAGAGAAGAGAAGAGAGCTGGAAGGGACCTTGGAGGTATTCTAGTCCAGCCCCCTGTTTGAGCAAGAGATAAGATAAGACAAGTTAAGATAGACTTTATTGTCATTTTTTTACTGTGGGCACAACGGCACACATCAAAAATGAAATTTAGTTGCCCACTCTCAAAGTGAAACACGTACATGACACACACTTAAACATACTATGTATAACATATGTATAGACCCACACCCCTACATGTACGAAACAAATAAATATGAAATACTGTCCATCTTGAATATCTAACGGAAGGAGGAAGCTTGCGAGTTCACAAGGTTAATGCTGTATGGAATGAAACTATGGCTGAATCTGGATGTTCTGAATCTATGGCTGACCCTAGACCATATCAGACAAGTGACTGTCTAGCCTCTTCTCTATGTCGAGGACTACCTGAGTACCCCCTTCGTTGATTTCCCCTCTTCTCTCCCTTCCCACCCGGCCACACAGGGACCAGGCGGGGTCCGGCCTCTCCACTCAAGGGGGACCCCGGAGTAACTCCGTCCGCCGAGGCTCTGCGATGGGCCTGCCAAGGCAGGTCAAGCAGACGGCGACCCGTCCAGTGGCATTCCGGGGCAGGACCTCCAGACCAAGAGAATAAACTAATCTATAATTAAGGAGCAAGAAGCGAAGATGGAAGAGGAAGATTACGGGGAAAGCTCAAAGAAAGACCAAAATAAATGGGTCAGACTTGCACTGCCCAGTAGCAAAACTTTCCACCAGCCTCTTGTCCTGACGCTCTTTGTAACCAGCCTGATTACAACTGAAACAGAGAAGAGATTTCCCCAGAAGCACTTTTGCTTGCTCAATATTTGCTACTACTAGTTTGTACTCTCGCTATGCTCAGGAGCTCCTTTCTAAGACAGGAGATAATAGTCAAACTGCTTCCTTTTTTCCCTGGGACATTATACAAAAATGGAACTCTGCCGTAACAACAAGAGATGACTTAATGTACTACATCAGGGGTCTTCAAACTTGGCCCTTTGATGACTTGTGGACTTCAACTCCCAGAATTCCTCAGCCAGGCACACGTGCCTGGCTGAGGAATTCTGGGAGTTGAAGTCCACAAGTCATCAAAGGGCCAAGTTTGAAGACCCCTGTACTACATTAATGTACAACCATCCTTAATGGTACTACATCCACATGGAAGGAAGGAAGCAGTGGGTTACCACAAGGCTCCATCTTAGGCCCAGGACTCTTCAACCTCTTCATCAATGACTTAGATGAGGGAATTGAAGGGGAACTCATCAAATTTGCAGATGACACTAAGCTGGTGGGAATAGGTTGTTGCTTGGTTGTTCCTTGATAAGACTGTTGCTTAGTGCTTAGTGCTTAATGGTGTGTCTGAGTTGACAACACCCTACATTTTAGAAGACGAGCTCAAGATCCAGAAGGATCACGACAGACTTGAACACTGGGCCCTATCCAACAAAATACATATCCACAAATATCCACAAAGAAGAGGGAGTCAAGCTATTCTCCAAAGCCCCTGAAGGCAGGACAAGAAGCGACGGATGGAAACTCATCAAGGAGAGAAGCAACCTGGAACTAAGGAGGAATTTCCTGGCAGTGAGGACAATTAACCAGTGGAACCACCTGCCTCCAGAAGCAGTGAATGCTCCAACACTGGAAGTCTTTAAGAAGAGACTGGACAGCCATTTGTCTGAAATGGTATAGGGCTGTGGTGGCAAACCTATGGCATGCGTGCCACAGGTGGCACGCAGAGCCCTCTCTGTGGGCACGCGTGCCGTCGCCCCAGTCCTAGGCCTTCAGCTGGGTTTTATAAAACCTTTTCACTTTAGGCCTCCGCCGCCGTGTGCAAAAAAAAAAAAGGTTCAATCAATCAATCAATTTCAACTTCTCGCTGGAAAAAAAAGATCTCGCAAATTTGGAATTGATTGATTGAACTTTTTAGTCCCACCCAGTCTGCCGTTACCACCGCAGCCACACCCACCCAATGGGCCACGCCCACCCGGCACCTGATGATACATAAGTGGGTTTTGAGTTGCAGTTTGGGCACTCAGTCTCTAAAAGATTCACCATCACTGGCATAGGATCTTCTGCTTGAGCAGGGGGTTGGATTAGAAGACCTCTAAGGTCCCTCCCAACTCTGTTATTGTGTCAAATGTGATTCAGTGGTGAGAAAAGTAAGGTTTTATATTTAGGCAGGAAAAACCAAATGCACAGGTGTGGAATAGGACATACGTGGGTCAATAGCAGAAACTGTGAGAGGGACCTAGGAGTCCTGGTGGACAGCCACTTACAGCTCAGCCAGCAGTCTGCTGCAGTTCCCCCCCCCCCAAAAAAAAAGCCAACTCAGCCCTAAACTGCATCAAAAGAGAGGCAATATCAAGATCAGGTGGAGTGTTAATACCACACTGTGATTTACACAGCACTGGTGAGGCCACACGTGGAATCCTACATCCCGTTCACCATACAAAAAAGATGTTGAGAGATTGGAAAGAGTGCAGAGAAGAGCAGCAAAGATTGATCTGGGGCTCTGGGGGCTAAGCTGTGTGAGGACCAGTTGGGGGACCCTGGTATCCAGCCTACTGAAGAGAAGGACTAGGGGTGACGTGTCTTCCAAGACTTGAGGGGCTGTCACAGAGAAGAGGGGATTGACTTACTCGCCAGAGCACCTGATGGCACCACAAAGAGTAACGGGTGAGTCTTATCAAAGAGAGATCCGATCTAGAAGTAAGGAGAAATTTCCTGACAGTGAGAGCAATTAATCAATGGAACAATTTGCCTCCTGAGGTTGTTGGTGCACCATCACTGGAGGCTTTCAAAACTAGACTACGCAACCATTTGAGTGGGATGATATAAGGTCTCCTGCCTTGAGCAGGGGGTTGGACTAGAAGACCTCCGAGGTCCCTTCGCATCCTAGGATTCTATGATCGATGTGCCTCAGGAAAGCAGTAGGGTGTGTTACCGCTTCGGACCATCCACCGCAGATTCGTGTTTACAGGAAGGGGGGGCAAAAAATGCCGGTTTGTGGGGTCTTTGTTGGTCTCTGAAGTTGGCTGTTTCCTTGCAGACGTTTCCTTATCCTGCTAGGGAACATCTTCAGCACTGGGGGGAGAGGGAGGGGAGACGTGGTGGGATTCAGCCAGTTCACACCACTTCGGCAGAACCAGTAACTAATTTTGTGTTGCCCAGGCCCAGAATGGACTTCCAGAAGCAGCTTCCAGACAGAGAACCGGTTGTTCACCTATCTCAGGGGTAGGCCACCTTGGCTCTTTTATGACTCGTGGACTTCAACTCCCAGAATTCCTGAGCCAGCCATGCTGAGGGGAAAGGGAGAGTTTCCAAGCTGAGCCATGTCGGCTCAGGAATTCTGGGAGTTGAAGTCTGCCAGTCATGAAGGGGCCATAGTTCCCCCATGCTGGCTCAGGAATTCTGGGAGTTGAAGTCCACGAGTCATAAAAGAGCCAAGGTTGCCTACCCCTGGCCTATCTGAATCCCACCACTGGAGGGGAGGTTGATGTCAGCTGGTGTACCCTGCCAGTCCCAAAAGGCAACTGGACTTTGTTTCTTCTCTGAAGACGTTTCACCTCTCATCCAAGAAGCTTTTTTTTTCAGCTGAAGAAGCTTCTTGGATGAGAAGAAAACCAAGAAAGTCCAGTTGCCTTTTGGGGGAAAAAGCACCTTTGGGACAAGATCCCCGGCCTGGATGGCGGAGACCCTCCCGAGACAGAGCCTGTCAGCGTTGGGAGTAGGGGTGCTGTTCCCTGCTGCGTTGCTTCTTGGTTAGGCTGTTGCTTAGTGCTTCGTTGCGGGTCTGAGCTGACAACACCCAGATTGGCAGGAATTAACACCTGGCAAACAATCAAGCGATAAAGGATGTCCTAACCAAGGAATCCCCAACTCAGACAAACAATCAAACAGCAAAGCAACAAGGAATTACTTAGATTGGTAGGGAATGATTGGCAATCATTCCCTACCAATCTAAGTAATTCCTTACAAGAATTTGGATAGGATTTCTTATAAGGAATTACTTAGATTGGTAGGGAATGATTGGCAATTAAAATCGTTAGCTGAGTTAAAGCAAGAAAATATTGTACAGTCTTGGTTTCAGTATACCGAATTGTTGGTTAGGTGGAAGTTAGATCAAAAGGTTGGTATTACATTAATGGATGAGAATTTGGTAAAACAGATTAAAGATCAAAATCGAGCACATATAAAGAGAATTTATAATGCTTTAATAGAGATGGATTCGGAAATGGATTGTATGGTAAAGTGGGCCCAAAATGTTCAAGAACCGATTCCACTGGATATATGGGAGGTAATTTGGGTTAGAAATGTAAAATTTACCCAGGCCCAAAATTTAAGAGAAAATTTTTACAAAATGTTTTATAGATGGCATCTGGATCCTAAAAAGTTGTCTTGTATGTATCCTAATTTACAGCCCAAATGTTGGAGATGTGGTAGCTTGGATGCTACTTATTTTCATATTTGGTGGACTTGTAGAAATATAAAGGCTTTTTGGATTAAGATTTGGTGGAACATTCAAAAGATTTTCAAGAGAAAGATAAAGTTCACTCCACAATTATTTTTGTTGGGTGTTATTACAGATTGTGGTACTAAAGAAACTAACTTGATGTTGAATTTGATAACAGCTGCAAGGTTATTAGTAGGGCAATATTGGAAGAAGGATTGCTTGCCTACTATAGAAGAATGGACGCTTAAAGTGTCAAATTTAGCAGAAATGGCTTTCTGCCTATTTGAAGGATCACTCACAAGAAAGATACATTTCGGTTTGGAGAAGATGGATAGATTATATTCAGAATAAATACGGGACTAAAAAGTTCCATTTAGCTTATGAGTAAATTTTAGAGTATTATTAGTATTAATAGTTTATTATAGTGAAATTTTTATTAGTTTTAATTATACTATTACTTTTAGTATTAGTATTGTTTAACAATATGGATATTCTATTGTTTAATGATTAGGATACTAATTTGTTTATGTTTTAATTATTTATGTTAAAGGGGAGTTAAAGCGCATTATGGACTTGGTTATTTATATAGTTGGTTAATGTTAGTTAGATTATGATTATTATATTTGTAACCCTGTATTCAGCTCTGGGAAGTGGGGGAGGGAGAGGGGGGCTTTAGGGTGGGTTGGTTTTGGGGTTTATATTGTAACTTTTATAAAACTTTTCAATAAAAACAAACAAACAGTAAAGCAACAGCCCAATGAAGGAACCAACACACGCACACACACACACACACAACAACAACAACAACAACACTGAGAGGGCAAATTACTGTACGTACAGTTAATGCTCAACTTATGATCACAAGTGGGATGAGAATTTCTGTTACTAAGCAAGGCAGTTGTTAAATGAGTCGCACCTGGTTTTGCAATCTTTTTGGCCATGGTTGTTAAATGAATCATTGCAGTTGTTAAGTGTACCACAAGGCTGTTAAATGAATCCAGTCCCCCCCCATTGGCTTTCCTTGTCAGAAGCTACCTGGGGAGGTGGCGGAAGGTGGCGGGGGACACTGCAGCCATGGAGGCCAAGCACCCCAATTCTGATCAGGTGGCCCTGCGGACGCGGCCATAATCGGACGCCCGAAAACTGGTTGTAGGTCATTTTTTTCAGTACCATCGTAACTTTGAAGGGTTGCTAAACAAACAGTTGTAAGTTGAGAACTACCTGTAACTAGGCAGCAACCCCCCTCCCTTCTAGCCCTGATGATGTTACCTAGTTGGGTAATGAAATGTCTGCAAGAAAACCACCCAGCTCAGAGAACACCAAGGACCCTATTCTTTTCCTCCTCCTCCTCCTCCTCCTCCTCCTCCTCCTCCTCCTCATAATCCCCTTTACCTTCTAGCCCTGATGATGTTACCTAATTGGGTCCGAAAATGTCCACAAGAAAACAGCCCTGTTTGGAGAGCACTGAAGACTCCCCCCCCCCCCCAGTTCATTCCTGAGCTACTGGGGATCTCTTGTACTGTATCAATATACCAGTCTGGATCTTATCTGCAGGCCCCCTCTTTCCAAATTATGTCCTTCCTGTCACTCAGCTAGGAGAAGTAGAACTTATGCTGTGGAAACCCACAACTTCCAGTTGCAGAAGAAAAGAACCCCCCACCCCCCATGGATACATCCATGGACCCCCCACTCCAGAGCAGGCTCTCCTCCAGAAGGAGTTTCTAGCAGCAGCAGTGGGGGAGAATTTTCCAAAGCGCCTGAAGGCAGGACAAGAAACAATGGATGGAAAGTAATCAAGAAGAGAAGCAACCTGGAATTAAGGAGAAACTTCCTAACAGTGAAGACAATTAACCAATGGAACAGCTTGCCACCAGAAGTTGTGGCTGCTCCATCACAGGAGGTTTTTAAGAAGAGACTGGACAGTCATTGGTCTGAGATGGTATAGGGTCTCCTGCTTGAGCAGGGGGCTGGACTAGAAGACCTCCAAGGTCCCTTCCAGCTCTATTCTGATTGATTGAGTGAGAAAGGGATTTTTATGAACCCAAAAGAGCCTTGATGCAGCAAGTGGGGAGGGGAGCTTTTTGGGGGGGGGGCATTTGTGAAGGATTTGCCCCAGTGTTGAGCAGCCTGCACGGGCCAAATAAAGGGAAGAGGCCTGGAGGGCAAGGAGACCAGACTCTGCCAACCTCTCCCTCCCCCTCGCCATCCCCCTCCCCACCCAACCCCTGACAAAGAGACCTGCCAGCCCTCCTGCTATGGAGAGGGGGGTGCCCAAGCATCCCTAAACAACGGCCCCCGGCCTTGAGGAGCTGCTTCTCTCAGGGGAGCCGGGGGGGGGAGCAACATCAGGCTAGCAGAATCCAGGGGGCAGTTTTGGGGGTGAACCGTGGGGAGGGTCCCCCTGCCCTTACCATCTCATCGTCCTTCCCCTCATTGAGCAGGGCATGTTGGGGGTCCATGGGAAGCTTCGTCTCCATAGGAGCCGTCCTTCCTTCCTTCCTTCCTTCCTTCCTTCCTTCCTTCCTGCCCCTCCAGTTGCCAAAAGCTGATCTCCGGGCAGGATCACCTCCTGGCGCGTAGTGTTGCTCTCGGAGTTGTGGAATGCACACTCGCTTTTTTTGCAATCACCGCAGCTGATAAAACCTGTTCCTCTCGGCCGGCCTCCAGATGTTATGTAAGCCCTGAAGAGTGTGTGCGTGAGGGCGGGTGCAGACCTGACTCCCATGTGGGAACGCGGCTCCCAAGTCTCGGGGAGCGGACGTCTTTGCCCATCCTGCTCCCACCTGTGCGTGGACTTCCCTACCCATAATCCCCGGGCCCTCGCCTTTGGCTCTGCAGGAGGGAGACACACACACACCCAGAAGCACCTCTGACGGCTGCGCTTTGGGGTTGGTGATCGGAGTCGCAGGCTTTGAGCTGCAGGGCTGGTGTTGCCACCAGGTCCGATGCTTGGAGGCCGGTGGAGATTCCCCACCCCCCATCAAAGGGGTTCCGGGAAAGATCTGGGGAGCAAGAAAGGCGAGGCCGATAGCCGGACCTTCCCTGGGCAAGGCTTTAACCGAGGGGTGTCCACTCATGCTAACTTTGTGGGTTTCATCTGCCAGAATTCCCCAGCCAGTCAGGCCATCCTGTCTTACGTTTACTCGGTTTACGGGATCCTGTCTTCGATTTGTTCATCCTGGAGTCTCAGGGGTTGAGATGATCACATAATATTTACACGACATCATCAAACAAATAAGGAACAGTCCTGCCTTACTCAACCCGGAACCGGGGCCCAACCTTGTTGCTCTCCTAATCCCAGGCAGTGATCAATCTCTGATACTCAACTCTGACTCACCCAGGCTGGGATGGCATCTCCGTGGGCAGAGGCCCTGCCGCCTTCCACACCCGGCACTGCCTCCCACGATGGCCTCATTCATCCCATCGAGCCCTCCTCCCCTTCTCCAAGGGTCTTCCTGCGCAGGCCAGGGCCACCCCCTTCGGACAATGGCCATTGGGTGGAATCCACACACACACACCCCAGAAGAAGTACAGAAGAAGTGAGTTGGAAGGGATCCTGGAGGTAGCCCAGTGGCCCCCAACCTTTTTGGCACCAGGGACCGGTTCCATGGAGAGGGGTTTTTCCACGGACCAGGGGGGGCTGGTTTCACGTGCTGCCTGCATCCCGCGGATGGATGGGGCTTTGCTTGTTTGTGCGGCCCGTTTTCTGGCATGCTGTGACCTGGTGCCAGTTCATGGACCGGGGGTTGGGGACCCCTGTTCTAGTCCTGCCCTCTGCTCAAGCAGGAGACCCTAGACCAGGGGTAGTCAACCTTGGTTCTTTTATGACTCGTGGACTTCAACTCCCAGAATTCCTGAGCCAGCTAAGCTGGCTCAGGAATTCTGGGAGTTGAAGTCCACGAGTCATAAAAGAGCCAAGGTTGACTACCCCTGCCCTAGACTATTTCAGACAAACCTCTTCTTAAAAACCTCCAGTGATGGAGCACCCACAACTTCTGGAGGCAGGTTGTTCCACTGATTGATTGTCCTCACTGTCAGGAAATTCCTCCTTAGTTCCAGGTTGCTTCTCTCCTTGATGAGTTTCCATCCGTTGCTTCTTGTCTTTTGCCCTCATGAAGCTTTTGGGGAATAGGCTTCCTTGTGGCAGCCCCTTAGTCTGGCCTCTCCATCCCCTAAAGGTTGGAGCTGGGGACTTGCCACCTCTGGCCTCCATCTAGCGTGGCAGAACGTGGCCTCAACAGAAAGGCAGAGAGAATTCCCAGCCTGAGTCAGAGAGACGCTGTTGCGCTTCCCTGCTGGGAAGGACGGGGGGGCTCCACCTGCGGATGACAAGCGGCTACATCCGAAATCTCCCTCTTCAGGGTTGCAGAGCTGAAGACCAGCCCCAACAGAAACTATTTATTTATTATTGTGGTTTTTAGTATCGCCTGTTCACCGCCCTGAGTCCCGTAAGGGAGATAGGGCGGTATATAAATTTAATAATAAATAAACCTGGAACTTTCTGTCTTTCCTCATCTCTGGCTGCCTCTGTCGGGAATTGCCAAGTGGGTTGCAAAAGTCGGGCGTTGTTGAGTGAGTGTGGAGGACCCCCACCCCAGAGAGTTCCTGCATCAAGCAAGCTCGGTTGATGTTGACCAACTGGTGAACCACCTTCCTGCCAGCATGTCCCAAAGGAGCTTTTCAAAAGGCATCTGGTCTTCCTTATTTATTTATTTATTTATTTTTCTTTGAAGACTTGCCTTGAAAAAGTTCAGAAACTTCCTAGATGAGAAGGGAAAGTTTTCAAGGAAAAGCGAAGAAAATCCAGTTGCCGTTTGGAAAAAGCACCTTTGGGGCAACCGTGACCCGGATGACGGAGAATCTCCAGAGACATTCCTGCCAGGATGTCCCTCCAGTGGGAGCTCCTGCAGATGTGGGGCTGTGTGGCCCCCCCTGGGGTGAAGAAAGGGGGCCTCCCACGCACGCCGTCTTTGCCTCTTCGTCATCAGGATTCGGGGATCAGAGAAAGCCCCTGGCCCGAAACTTTTGCGGTCCTCTTTTTTCTCCAAACTGTAATAAACAGCTCAGAGATCCAAGGGGGGCTTCTGACAGGGGAGACTGCCGTATTATGGTCTGGGGGTCTCTGATGGCTGCCTCACGCCTGGGTCCCTGCCACCCTCTCTGAGAAGGAGCTCCTGCCCCCTCCGTCCCCTGATCTTAGGACAGGGCATGGCTCCCCACGGTTCTCCCTTGAGCAGAGCCAGTTGGGACCCCCGGTGCCCACCGTGACCGTCCTCGGGGCACAAACTGCCCACTGCCCAGGAAACCTTTGGGCTCCTGGCATTGGGAGCAAGGAGCCCTGGTTTGGCAGACCCGGCCCTGGCTTCTGGGTGGTACTTAAGGTGTGGATGTTGATTTATAAAGCTTTTCATAGTTTGGTGCCCAAATATCTGCAGAACCAGCCTGGCCAATCAGGTGAACAGGGGGAAACAGCTGGGGACATTCAGGGGGGGGGGCTGAACTGGGCAGGCACTGCATTCCTGTTGGAGCACCAACACCACCACCACCCCCCATCCCCCAGTGAAACAGTTTGGCCCAAGTTTTGAAAACTTTTCTTCCAGAGAGTCTCCTTTAATCGGACGTCTTTAGCTCTTATTCTCAGTTTATTGTTCATTTCTTGGTGGAGTTTTGTTGTTATTCATGATGCGTGGGGATATTTTTAGGAGCTACCATGGATGGTTTAATTATCTTTTTGAATTCTCCGTCAGCTGCCTGACTGTGACACGGAAGAGATGGATGCATTTGATAAATGGGTGAATTATTAACCCAGATCCACCTTTATTTCTCCGCCCTCTTTTTAAAAAATCTGGTTAGTGGGATTGTGTAGGGTCTGGTTGTTCTTTCCTGCCCTTCGTGAACAGACCGTCCCCGGCCGAGGCCTCTTTCGAACTGTCACAGGTGTGGGGGGGCATAATATGGGATGCTGTTTTAAATGTTGTGCTGTTGTTGATTGCTAAGACTTGTTCAGTGGGGTCTTTGCGGGCTTTAGTAGCTCGATTTGTTATTGTTGTGGGTCTTTGTGTTTTGTTTCACAGTACAGGTCGTCCTCGACTTTACAACTGTTCTTTTAGGGACCGTTCGAAGTTACGACGTCACTGAAAAAAGTGACTTATGACCATTTTTCACACTTACGACCGTTGCCTGTGGTCGTGTGATCAAATTTCAGACGCTTGGCTACTGTCTCATACTTCACGGGGGGGGGGGTCACGTGATCCACTTTTGCGACCTTCCGATAAGCAAAGTCAAGGGGGGGAAGCCAGATTCACTGAATGACTGGGTGACTGACTTAACGGCTGCAGGGATTGGCTTAACGACTGTGACAAGAAAGGTCGTAAAATGGGGCAAAACTCACTTAACAAATGCTTCACTTAGCAACAGAAATTTTGGGCCCCCTTGTGGTCGTATGTCCAGGACTGCCTGTCACATGCAAAAGCCTGTGATATAAATACATAAATAAATCACTCCAAAGTCTGTAAACTTCTGTTCTTTGCAGAAACACCAGTCCAGGGGGGGGAAGAGGGGGGGGTGCTGGCATTTTCAAACTGCCCCAGGAACACTCACTGAGCCATTGGGCTCTGCCAATGTTGCCTGACGGGCATCCTGCCAAGACCAGGCTGTGCAACATGGAACGTGGCACTTCAGCCCGGTCAGAACGTGTGGCGGGGCTGCAGTGCAGTTCCCACCCTCAAAAGGGCCCCCCTTCAAGGCACAGGATTCTGGGGGGGAGGGGGGGAGTTCTCTCCCAAGAAGGAAAAAAATGCCTCCCACCCCAGCCCTGAGCCCCCTGGGGTTTTTCATGGAGGGGGGGCTCAGGCCTTGGCCAGCTGCTCAGCTCAGGGCTGGGAAGGCCTGTAGGCACCCCCTCCCCCCAGCTGCCGGTACAGCAGAGGTGGTCCTGGGCGAAAGACCCCCAAGCCCCCCCCAGGGCTGAGTTCACCCCAGCCTTCATCCAGGGCCCCAAAGAGCTTTTGCAAAAGCTACAACTTTCGATAGGATCACGGGTGGGGGGGGGAAATATCAGCTGTACAGACTGCAAGTGTGTCAGTTGCATTTAATTAAAGTCGGGGGGGGAGCTCTTTCTCGGCTGTTCTTGGAACAGAAAATGTTAAAGAATGATGAAGTTCTTCGAAAAGGGCCAGGATGGCCGCCCCTGATCTGCTCCTTTAAGAAGACCACTCTGTCATCTTCATCATCATCGCCATCAGGCAGGCCCCCACTGGACCCCAACATTTAAACAGAAATCAGTGTAAACAAAATAGTAGCAGCAACTTCCAGATTGCCCCTGCAATGCCCACGGGAACCACTAGAGGCCCCCAGAGCACAGGGAAAGACTGACCCCTGCTGGGCACAGAAGGGGCCACCTGTAACGGCAGCTGCCTGTTTCTACCAGGAGAGATGACGGTCCCAGAAAAGGACCCGGGAGATTCCTCAGACACCCCAATAGGGGGAAATGGGGGGGACTTTCTGGGCCTCGAGAAAGGCAGGAGAGACGCCTGCTGGCGAAGGATGGGAAGGAAAGGAAGAGGGGACCCTGGGTGGGGAAGGGAGCAGGAAGCTGGGCCAGATCTGAGGAGTGAAGGGCTGGCAGAGAAGCTGCCTTCACACACGACCCTTTGGCAGCTGCAGACATCTGGGGGGCAGAAGGGCGAGGAAGGCTGTCCCTGGGTTTGGGGCAGGGGGAGCTGAAGCAGCTGCGACCCCTTCCAGCCCCTCTTTGGCCCAGGGCTGCCCAGCAGAAGCTTCTGGAGCAAGCCCACTCCCCCCCTAGGATGTGGGGCATCCTTGTGGCTTAACAGGGCAGGGTCTTAGGGGACCTTCCCCACATCTGATCCCTTTGGGACCCTCCAGACGACCCCTCCATCAGGGCAGGTGGACTCACCGCCCCTCCCCCAGCTCTTTCCCAGGCTCCCAATGGGGCTTCCCTCCCTGCTCCTGCCTCCCCACTGCTGACCCCCTGGTAGGCATCTCCCGGCTGCTCTCCGGTGCCCCCGAGATCCACAGGCAAGGGGCATCCAGGGCCGGTGCCTTGAGGTTGGGCCAGCCGTGCTGCCAGCAGAGACTCGGCCTCAGCATTTGTGGCACGGCTGCTCGTGGCTCACGAAGGCCGGGTTGGAGTAGGCGGGGCCCGGCCCTTCGAGGGGGACAACCGTGGAGCTCGAGACGTCCGTCCTGTCGATGGGGGGCCAGGCCGGGTCCTCCTGCAGGGCCCGCTGGAGCTGTTTGTAGCGGCTGCTGGACTGGTACCCCACGGCCCTCTTGATCCACTGCCAGAGCGCCCGGTTCTCTATCAGCCATTCCTGCAGGGGGAGGAAGGCAGAGCGGGGGTCAGCAGGCCACAGCAGGGGACAAAATCCCCCCCCAGCCCACCATTTTGGATTGGCAGGAATGGTGGTGCTGCAAAGAAGTGCAAAACAGGTGCAAAGAAGAGCAACTGAGATGATCAAAGGCCTGAAGACAAAAACATATGAAGAACAGCTGCGGGATTTGGGAATGGCCAGTCTAGAGAAAAGTAGCACTAAGGGGGACATGACAACAGCCTTCCAGTATTTGAGGGGCTGCCACAAAGAAGAGTGGGGGTCAATGTATTTTCTAAAGCACCAGAAGGTAAGACTAGAAGCAACGGATGGAAACTGACCAAAGAGAGAAGCAACCTGGAACTAAGGAGAAACTTCCTAACAGTGAGGACAATCAACCAGTGGAACAGGAATTGCCTCCAGAAGTTGTGGCTGCTCCATCACTGGAGGCTTTTAAGATGAGATTGGGCAGGGTCTCCTGCCTGAGCAGGGGGTTGGACTAGAAGACCTCCAAGGTCCCGTCCAGCTCTATTCTGAGTCTGATTCAGTGCAGGATGCAACAAGCAGGAAACAAAGGCTCCCCCCCCCAAGGGATCGCCAGGCCTGGGGAACTGGATGGCCGGTGGGGAGGGGTCAGTGAGTACCAAACTACAGAAATGCCTGTCCTGCCCTTCCACCCTTCCTGCTGTGGGGCACGGGTGGGGGGGCACCTAGCCGACAGGGCCGGAAGGGGGCAGCTCTCCTCCTACTTCCAGGCCATCCACGGGGGGGGGGGGGAGCTTGTTTCCAGCTACTGGAACGCAGGAAGGCAGAAACGGAGATTTCCTTCACAGGGAGCCAAATGCCCCCCCAGCCTCAGAGCAGATGCCAGCCGTGCCACCCTCTGCCCACAGACGGACTGGCACGGGGGAGGGGGCATTGCACAGAGCAGGGGCTGTGGCCAAGCCCCCATGGAATCCTGAGGGGGGGAGTTTTTGGCTGCGGGGGGGGCAAAGCAGGACCCCACTCACCTCCACAGCGAAGGAGGCGATGAAGGCGACCAGCAGCAGCCCAAGGAGCCAGACCCTCCAGAGGGAGGGGGTGCATACCAGCTGTGGGGGGGAGAGATGGCAGGGAGGGGGGGAGAGAGGGGGGAGAAAGAGGGTGGGCTCTGCCTCTTGCCCCCTCCACCCGACCCCCCACACCTTCCAGGCCATCGGCTGAGCCTTCTGCCACGCTCAGGAGGCCGGAAGGGGCTCACCTGACGCTCTGCCAGCCCCACCTTGGCCAGGCTGAGAAGTGGGTCTCTGGGATGGGCACCCCCCAGACCCCCTGTGGCCAGCCCCCACCCCTCCCTCCTGCTTACCTCCATCTGGGCGTAGAGTCCCTCGAAATTGGCGAAGAGGAAGAAGAGGCAGACGGCCAGCTGCACCGTCAGGGCCCCCATGAAGAGGTCTGGGGGAAGGAAAGGGTTGGGGGGTGAGGAGAGGGGGGCCCAGGAAGGAGGCGCCAAGGGCCGGTGCCAGCAGGGAAAGGGGCGCAGGGATGGAGGCTGCAAGCTCCCAGGGCCCCCTCCCCGCCTGGCCTCCGGTGGGGACCCCTGGTCGCTCAGCCCCCCCAGCAAGGCTCCCCCTCCCCTGCCTCTGCTTGGGGGCTCTCACAGTTTTTGTAGACGGGCTCCCGGAAGGGCTTCCCCTTGGAGAAGACCAGGGCCACCGCCAGGCAGTTGAGGGTGCAAAGGAGCCACACGCTGCTGTTCTCGTAGCTCTGGAAGCCGTCCCTGGGGGGCAGGGGGGCTCTGGGCCCAGGGCTCGGGGGGTGAGTGGCGTTCACGGGGGAGCAGGCGCTGGAAGGAAATGGGGGGGGAGACCTCAATTATTCATTGTTTATTTGTTTATTACATTTATATAATTAGAGCATAGGATCCTAGAGCTGGAAGGGACCTCAGAGGCCTTCTAGTCCAACCCCCCCCGCTCAAGGCAGGAGACATTATACCATCAAATGGCTGTCCAGTCTATTAATAGAATAGAATAGAACGGAACGGAACGGAACGGAACGGGATGGGACAGGAAGGGATGGGATGGAATAGAGAAGGAGTGGAGTAGAGTGGAGTGGAGTAGTTTAGAGTAGAGTAGAGTAGAGTAGAGTAGAGTAGAGTAGAGTAGAGTAGAGTAGAGTAGAGTAGAGAAGAGAAGAGAAGAGAAGAGAAGAGAAGAGAAGAGAAGAGAAGAGAATAGAATAGAATAGAATAGAATAGAATAGAATAGAATAGAATAGAAATCTTTATTGGGAATAGAATAGAATAGAATAGAATAGAATAGAATAGAATAGAATAGAATAGAATAGAATAGAATAGAATAGAATGGAACAGAACGGAACGGAACGGGACAGGAAGGGATGGGATGGAATAGAGAATAGAGTGGAGTGGAGTGGAGTGGAGTGGAGTGGAGTGGAGTGGAGTGGAGTGGAGTGGAGTGGAGTAGAGTAGAGTAGAGTAGAGTAGAGTAGAGTAGAGTAGAGTAGGTAGAGTAGAGTAGAGTAGGTAGAGTAGAGTAGAGTAGGAGTAGAGTGGAGAATAGAATAGAATAGAATAGAATAGAAATAGAGCAGAGCTCGAAGGGACCTTGGAGGTCTTCTAGTCCAGCCCCCTGTTCAAGCAGGAGAACCTATAACCTATTAACAGAAGTCCACTCCCGTACTGTCTCACCATGTTCTTGGTGTTCAACCTGTGTTGTTAATTTTAATACTGCCATATTTATGCTTTTATGCCTTTGAAGGCTGCTCAGAGTGGATAGTGAGACGGGGGTGGCACGTGAATTAGAATAAATTGGGACCCCAGAGTTCCCTGGGCTTCAACAGAGGCAGCCATCTTAGCCAATGCAGCTGGGTCTGTGCCTCGGCTCTCCTGGCCTCCCCACACTCTATTGGGGGGGGAGGACGGGGCCTCCATGCCGTGGGACCGGGGGGGGGGTCTGGCCTACCTGTGGATGTCGCTGGGGGAGTACCAGAGCTGCTGCTGCACCATCAGGAAGCCGCAGAGCTGCACTGCCAGGCTGAAGAGGAGGTTCAGCACCACGGAGAGCAGCAGCGGAGGGGCCAGCAGCTGCGTGGGGGGCCGGTAGGGCGCCAGCCCAGGGTGGGGCCCGTTCAGGCTCACTGCAAGGGGGGGTAGAAGGTGGGGCAGCTGCTCTACACACACACACACACACACACCTGGCCAGAGCAGCTCCAAGGGGGCCAAGCACCACCCTGGGCTTTGGGAAGGCAGATCCCAGCCCGGAGACTTGGCCCAGCAGGCGTGGAGACGGGGCTTCAGGGACCCTGAAGGAACCCCCACATTTTATGCCTGCAGGGTCCCCCTTGGCAGGGAGGGCATCATTTCTCACAGGAGAAAAAGGGGGAGCCGGTGCCAGCTTTCCTCTTGGCACACAAGCGCACTGGCGGCCGGAAGGAAGCAGGGTCTGCCCCTAAAGGGGGCTCCCCCACCCTGCACCAAGCCTGCTTTGCCCGGCCAGAGAGAGGCCCCTGCCAGGCCCAAAGGAGATCCTCTCTTGAGCCCGTTGCTTGGCAGAGCAGAGGTGGCTGCCCAGGCAGAACCAGGCCTGTGTAGGGTGCGTGGGTGGGGTCCTTCCTGGGTCTTAGCAAGGCCCTGGCTAGCTTTCCACACAGGAAGTCCCGCCTCTTCTCCTGGCGTGATCGGGGGCGGCTTACTTGTCATCCCAATGACGGTGGTGATGGCCAGGTCTAGGAAGAGGAACTGGTAATTCGCAAAGGAGTTGAGTTGCTGAAAGCGAGAAGCACAATTGGAGGTCTTGAGTCCCAGAAGAGGGTCTCTCTCCTTCCAGCCCCAGACCTTCTGACTGGAGGAGAGGGGAAGGGGTGGGGGCTTCGGCTTCCCACAAAACTAGGCGAACGCCAGCCAGCTCGTTGCAGCGGCTCCCTGGAGCAGAACTCCGGGCTTGGCCAGCCACCCTCCCTTGTTGTTTTGCTGCTAGTTGGCAAAAGCTCGGTCCGAACTGCCAGCCCCTTAAGGCCCCCCTCCCCATATAGCTGTCGGGCAGGAGGTGCAGCGCCCAGGGGGCAAAGAAAGAAGCCCAGACTAGTGGGCTTCTCTTGGCAGGAAAGACAGCCCATTCACAAGAGCCCTCTGACCCAGGTCTGGTGGTCCAGAGGGTAGCAACCTTCCAATGCTGGCCCTTGCCAGGAAGATGCCTGGTTCCTGGTGGGACCAACCCCTGCAGCGCCCCCTCCCCACTCCGGTTCTGGAAAAGAAGAAGGGAGCCGCGGCCACCGTACCCAGTAGAGCAGGAGGACGCCAATGTAGGTGGCCAGGCTGAAGAGGGCCATGTACTTGAACATGCAGAAGGAGGTGACCAGGGCAGACCGGCCGTGCCTGGGGGGAAACAGGAGGGGGGGCATTAGTGAGGAGAGTGGGGCAGGGAGGGGGCTCTTTAGAGACCTCAAGACCAGGCCGGGGGGGGAGGGGAGATGGGGGTGCAGGTGGAATTGCTGCAAGGAAGAGGAAGGCAAAAACGGGGAGCTTTGGGGAGGTTTTCAGCTCCTCCAGAGACCAAGACCAGCAGGGCTCTGGGGGGGGCTTGACCCCCGCTGGAGGAGCAAAGCTGGGCCTTCCTGCCCCAGGCCTCTCCTCCTCTGGGGAGACCCTCTGCTCTGCTCAGGGCTCTTCACAGGCTCCCGGCTAGAGGCTCCTTTCCCACATGCAACAAGTAAAACCTTCAACTTCTGCTGCTCCCATCAGAGAGAGCCCAGCCTGCATCGGATGAAGGGGCTGCAGCCCCTCCCCTGAATCGGGGGAGGGGGTGTTCATAGGCAGCCCAGCTCTGCCAAAGGAGCCCCTCCCAGTACGGAGGCTCCACCTCTTTGCAAAGGCGCCCCCTCCCCACTCAGATCCTCTGCCCAAAAGACTCCGTGTGGTGTAGAACCTCAACTCAGCCCCCCCCCTTGGCACCCCTGCCCATCATCTCTCCTCGGGGCTCTGCCCGCAACCCACCTGATCAGTTCCGGCACACACTCGATGGTGGGGACCTTGGAGGTGAAGGGGGAGGCCACCGAGGCATCCTGCTCAGAGAGGGAGATCCCCGCGTGGGCTTCCTTCAGGGCCTGAAAGGGAAGAACCCGCACTCAGGGCCAGGCCGGGTCACCTGCTGGGGTGCCCTCCGCCGGGAGGATCCAAGAGGCAGATCCTGACCGGGTGCTGCTCAGGTGAATTAACCACAGAGGAGACTGAGAAAGCGAGATGGGGGAGGGGAGACCAGGGAGGGGGAAAGAGCGGGAGGGAGGACAGGGGAGGGGGAAATGGTGAGAGAGGGGAGATGGGGGAGGGGAAGGAGGGCAGGGCCCACCCACTCAAAGAAAAGCTGGCCTGGACTGGAGGGCTTTTCCAAAGAGGGGCAGAGGCTCCCGGCCGGATCAGCCAAGCCGCTCTGCCGGATTCAAGTGAGAATTAGCTGGTAGTTTCACCCAGCGGCCTCTCCCGTTCTTGTGAAGATGCTGTCAATGCTGCTAACATTGGATGTTCTTGCTTTGACAACATCTGGAGATGCAGCCTTTTTCTTTCTTATGCTTTACTCTTAGAATTAGATGATACTGGGGGAGGAGGAGGAATGTGATGGGAGTTAGTTAGACATAACAATATTGTAATAGTGTGTGAACTCAGGGCTTTTGAAATAAGAGATGGTAAGAATTGGCGGGCTGGAGAACTGGAGGGAAAGCCTGCATTTCAAACTAATTGGGGAATGTGATTTATGACTGTTAATTGGAGGAGGGAATTGTGCTTTGATACTATGTGCTCAGGGGAGGGGAATTCAAATTTTGGCTTCGCCTATGTACGTGCCGATGCGATGCTACTCGAATAAAGATTTTTTAAGGTAAACAATGCCTCGAAGTTCTTTGAAGAGTTTCATCCGTCGGAACCAGGACACATGCCAGCAACGTCTTCTGGACAGCCATTCGGTACCTGGCGAAGGTGCCCAGCCTGCTTTCCTTGGCCCCCACCCTGAGTGTGGCAGGGGGAGCCAGCCCTATTGGCCCAGGGATCCCCAAAAGGTGCCACCATTCAAGGGGTCAATTCTGCTCTGTCCCTGCCCATCGTCCAGGGAAACTCGTGCCACCGTGCTCAGCAGCGGTGGAAGACTCACCCCACAGTCGTTGGCCCCGTCTCCACACATGCCCACGTAGTAGCTGGAAGAGAGGAGAGAGCGCCCGCCCCTTTCCGTGAGTCCCGGCGAGCCCGGTAGCTGCCCCCCTTTCTGCCCAACTCCCTTTCAGGCCCCCCCCCGAGGCCCCTCACTCACTCAAGCTGCTGGAACTGTTGCACCAGGTGGGCCTTCTGAGCAGGAGACATCCGGGCAAAGACCGTCCCGTTCAGGAGCAGCTGCGGGAGAGAGCCATGGCTTCACAGGGGGGCAGACCCACAGGGAGAAGAAGGGAGCCCAGAGCAGGCTGGCCGGGCAAGCGTTTCCACCCCCCTCCGGGCTGGGGTCTCCGCACTCACCTGCGGGAGGAGCTGCCCAAAGTGCTGGCTGAAGACCTCGTAGGAGCTCCCGCTGAGGCAGAAGTGGAAGCCGCGGTCCCTGGCGGGCAGAGGGTCTCCCTCCGGCTCCAGAACCACCACCTGCAAAGGAGAAAGGAGGAACCGTGTGGGGAAAATCAGATGAAGGGGACTGTTCAATAAACAAGGAAGGGGGCCCTGCAGCTCACGATGGGGGGGGTGCAGCTACGTTTCCTCAGAGCATTCGCCGAGCGACCCCGGGGGGTCTCTGATGCAGCTGTTTGTGCGGAGACCCTTGTTCTCTGCAGCTACCCGAAGGGCAGGAAGCAAGCTCTGAGTTTCCACTTATGAATACGTACGCAATACGCGTCATTTTTCCTTTTTTCTGAAATGTATAAATATGAATGCATCTCTTTGTTTGCAGGGAGTGCCTCCCACTCCTCCAGCACTACTACTCCCTGATAATAAACCTGCAGGGAACCCTGGTGATTTCCTCTGGGTCCCGTGTTTTGATGCCCAGAGGGCACCTCCCGATGGGGTCTGGAGGGCACGGGGGCAACCCGAGAGCTTTGCCCAGCTGCTCCTGCCCCTCCCTCCCTCCCGTCCGCTGGTCCACTCACCTCTGCTCCGCTGCCTTCCTGGCTGGGATCCTCCAGCTCCTCCCAGCGGACGGAGGCCGAGGGCTGGCCCGGCTGGGTACCGGCTTCCACCAGGATCACCCGGCTGCCCTGCGGGATCATGCCCGCGTTTCTGGCCACAGTGATCGCGGTCTGAAGGTTGTCACCTGGGAAGTCGAGAAGTGGCATCGCCAACTGACCCTGGAGTTTGGGGGGTGGGGGTGGGGGTTCAGGGCCCAACCTTAAGCCTTGTCTTTAGGAAAGTTGGGCAGAAGGGCGCCCCTTGGGTGTCAGAGGGAGGCCTGCCCCCCCCCCTTTCCTTGCACAGAAGGCGATGCCTCTGCCGGTCCCAGAGAAGGACTCATTTTTGGGTTTTGCTACCCCAAAGTTTCCATCAGTCATTGCAACATCCCCCATGGGACTCCCTTGGTTCTCAGGCAGTCGTGCAGGAAGGGAAGCATGGGATATGTGGTGGTAAAGAAAGAAAACCCTCTAGGAAGAGAGGTGAAGGGGATCCTGGCAGAGGTATCCCTGCTTATGGGGTCTGGTTTGGAGACTCCCTGGAAGCCCCCCCCCCAGGATGTATCCCAGCATCCTGGATTCGCAGACCAGGATCTTGCGAAGGATGCTGAGTGGACCGTCTCCCCGGCAACAGAGCCAGGGGCTTCTCCGGCTTCCAGCTGCCTGGCCCAAATGGCGGACTCACCTGTGACCATCACGCTCCGGATGTGGGCCTGGCTGAGCTCCTGCAGGACCGGCCTGGTCTCGCTCTTCAGCCGGTTCTCCATGACCAGCAGGCCCAGGAAGGTCAGGCTGGACTCCACCTCCTCCCTGGACAGGGGAAAGGGACGGGTGTGTGGGTGGCAAGAGGGTCCTCCTCCTCCCCAGGAGAGCTCCTGTCACCCCCAAGTACCCCAAGCGAGGCTGCCTGAGGTCAGGGGGCTCAGGAGCGACCCCCTCTCTCCCAGGGGCTGGTCAGCTGCACTCCGGCCATGCTTGGGAAGCCGGGCAGGGCTGGGCTGCCTCGAGGGCCAGCAGAGGGTCCGCTCCCCGCCCCCCCTGGGCCCCCCTGGCAGGCAGCCTCAGCCCTCTCTCCTGCCCGCCTGCTGGACCCCCCAGCCCCTTACCTGGTCAGGGAGGCGACCGGTCTTCCTTCCTGCAGACGTTTGTGCGCCAGCGCGATGACTCGGAAGCCCTGGGAAGTGCAGCCCTGGAGCTCACGGGCAAAGCTGGGGGGCACTGGGGGAGGGGGAGACAGTCACACCCCGGGAAGAGCAAGCAAGGACCCCACCCCCATGCAATTGTAAGAAAGACCCCGGCCAAGACCAGGGACAGGCCTTGAACCCTCTGCACCACTCCCTCTGGACCCTCACACAAATTAGGGGTCCCACCAAGAAAGCCCCTCCCCGCCACCATTTAGATCCTCCAGCGCTGAGCCCCCGCCCCGCCCCAACTGCCAGGCTGGAACAGAGCCTCAGAATAACAGAGTTGGAAGGGACCTTGGAGGTCTTCTAGTCCAGCCCCCTGCTCAAGCAGGAGATCCTATACTAATTTCAGACAAGTCTCTTCTTGAAAGCCTCCAGTGATGGAGCACCCACAACTTCTGGTGTCAAGCAGTTCCACTGGTTAATTGTTCTGTCAGGAAGTTTCTCCTTAATTCCAGGTTGCTTCTTTCCTTGGTGAGTTTCCATCCGTTGCTTCTTGTCCTGCCTTCAGGGGCTTTGGAGAACAGGTTGACACCCACCCACCCTCCCTTTTCTTTGGGGCAGCCCCTCAGATATTGGAAGATGGCTATTCTGGTTGCATCCCCCCTCAGCCCAGCCGGGCACAGAGGGCAAAAGGTGGGGCAGGGCAATGCCAGCTGAGGGCTCACCTGTCTCTGGCTGGCAGAAACTGGCCACCATCTCTGGGGCGCCCTTCATGAAGACCTGGCCATCCCCGGGGACCTCCTGGGCCACCACCGTCATCCGTTGCAGGGCTGAAGAGAAGGGGAACTGCCGAAGGACTGCCAGGCCCTTGACGGGCACCTGGGGAGAAAGGCACGAGCTGAGACACAGGAGGGAGGGAGGGAGGCCTTGCCCTGCACCCGCGGCCATTCCTGGCCTGTCCGTATAACGCAAAATGGGATGGTGGGACATTGACAGGTCAGTGGTTATGGTAGGGGGTCTTCCAACTTGGCCCTTTTATGACTTATGGACTTCAACTCCCAGAATTCCTCAGCCAGCGTGGCACGCTGGCTGAGGAATTCTGGGAGTTGAAGTCCACAAGTCATAAAAGAGCCAAGTTGGAAGACCCCTGGGTTATGGGAACCAACGTGACACCTTTTTAGTAGACTGGCCAAGAATGAGATTTACTAGATTTATTTTTATTTATTTATTTTACAAAATTTATATGCCGCCCTTCTCCCCATGGGACTCAGGGCGGCTCACAGCATATTAAAACAATATACAAAATTACCCCTTCTAAAAACCAATTAAAATCCAAATATTAGTGGCTGTGACTATTTAAAATCATTAAAAATTATCCCTATTTAAAATTCACCCTAGGTCAGGCCCGCTTGTTGNCGGAATCGTCCGGATCTCGGGGGGTAGTTCGTTCCAGAGGGTGGGGGCACCCACAGAGAAGGCTCTCCCCCTGGGGGTCGCCAGCCGACATTGCTTGGCCGACGGCACCCTGAGGAGGCCCGCTCTGTGGGAGCGTACCGGTCTGTGGGAGGGAATCTGCGGCAGAAGGCGGTCTCGGAGGTAGCCAGGACCGATGCCAAGTCATGTGACCCAGCCCCAAATCAGCTGTTGGCATCCCAGCGCCCCAGTTCTGCTCTCCCTCTGCCCACTGGCAGCAGCTGGAGTAACAACTCTGCCTAGTCGGAGGTGGGAACCAGACAGAGGCTTTGGCCCCTCCCCTCCCTCAAAGGAGACCTCATCGGCCTGGCAGGGGATTTGGCCAAAACTTTGGGTGGCTACCCAACTGGCAGAAGGTCCACCCTGGTGTCCATGAGCACCAGGAGTGGATCCACTGAAGGCTCCAAACTCGCTCGCTCAACCACTTGGACCATAAGCAAGACGAGCGCCCCAGTTGGTCCAGAGTCAAGCAGACACAGCTGGCACCCATTGCCCTCCCCCCTCGAAGGAGCCAAGAGGAAGCCGGTGCCAGTTCAGAGTGTCCTGTTCTCAACCACTCACGGGCGGTGGGCAAGATCAGACCGAATGGCACCTAGGCTTGGTCCCTGGGCACCGCCAGAGGCCCCTCTGATCCCTGCTTGCATGCAAGGCTCCTCTGGGCGAGACATGGGCAAAATGCCACGTTAATGCCGGTTTGAACAGATTTATAAGTAAAGGCACAAAGGAAGAAAAGAGATTCTTTTCTCTGCTAAGGGCTGACAAAAGGCACCGGGCAGTTACCTCCACAGCTTCGGGTCCTGGTCTGACCATCAGAACATTTGCTGGTCCTCCTTCCCACTCAACGGAATCCACAAGTTCCTGTTGTTTTAAGCGGAAGGAAAAGTTATTATTATTATTATTATTATTTTAATTTGTATACCGCCCTTCTCCCATAGGACTCAGCAGGAGGGCTGGGCCTTACGTTTCTCTGAAAGGTGGATGAGGTTATGTTGAAAAGAGGAGCTACACAGCTTCAAGAAATAGACTGTTCCGGTAAGGTCAGACGGGGGGAAAGAAACTTGGGCCTGTCGATGGCCGTAGGGCAGGGGTGGGCAACTAGGGCCCCTTTACGACCGGTGGATTTCAACTCTCAGAATTCCTGAGCCAGCCAAAGGGGATACATCGTGACATCATCAACATGCAAATGAGGCAATGATGTGATTCGTGTCCTTTGAGTGATGGCATCCCCACCTAGGTGGCCTCCCTGGGTCTTGAACTGATGGGGAAGCCAATTGCATGTTTGGTGACGTGCCAGGGCTCGGGGAAGAGAGACAGTGGCTGAACAGGGGTGAAATGGGTCAATTGGCATTTGAGCTTGGCCAGAGGAAAGGTGGCACCCCAAGGATGTCACCAGGAAGCAGCCCACAGACCGGGCTTCCCCCTCAGTTCACACACCCAGACTTCCTCCACGTCCCACGTCAGGGGGCACCAACAGGACCAATCCCAGATTTAGGCTAATTCCAAAAGAACAACATGGAGCTTCACCCAGTGAGTTGCCTCAAACATCTTGAGGTCCAGCGGATCCCCCTGAATCTTCCCGTCCAGGACCATCAAGGAGTGGCAGCAGGCCATGGCTGCATACGCCGGGCCCCAGGACATCGGCTGGCCAGAAGAGAAGCGATGGACCTCCTGGAAGCTGGGGTGGAGGCAATCAGTCACACACTTTTACACAAGCCACCGTAGATGACCCACAGAGGCAAGAAACTGACCACCACTGAAGGTATGTTTAGTTGCCTTGAGTTTTGAGCCTCTGAGTCTCCCCAGAAATTGTGTTTCAACTCTTGCTATTCTTCTACAAGACCTGTGCCACACACCCACACACACCCCAGTGCTTTGCAAGCATTGTTGTGCCATCATTCTGAAACGGATAACCCTGGGTGGCGAGTCTAGCTACTTGGAGAACCCTCCAGGAGGCAAGGAGATCTTGTGAACATCTGATGGGACACAGCGAAAACCCTCCTGGATTTAGCAAGGTGAAATGGTTCTGGAACCTACCTGGAGTTCCTGAGGAAGAAGAGCAAGATCCACCTTCTGGGGAGTTGCAGATCTTATTATGGGATTTCACACAAGTGAATTTCTGAGGTGCAAAGTAGATGCCCTCAACTGAAGCTTGGCTTCATGGACATGTCGGTCCACGTTTTGGGCAGTAACACTAAGGTTGCTTGCCACTGCCTTTTTCTGGGGTGATTTTGGACTTTCTAGTCTAGCCTCAGCAGGTGGCAGCCCCGTCACCCATTCAAGTGCTAACCAGGCCCGACCCTACTTAGCTTCCATGTCAGATAAGATTACTCAGAAGTTGCCCTCTGCAGAGGCTCCGGATTTCAGAGAGACATCAGTGAGTAGAAGGTTCAGGACATTTATAGTTACCCAGGTTCCAACATTGGCTAGACAAGATTACAGCTTATGACCATTTGTTTACCAACCTTGGGAAGTTATGGCAGCACTGAAAAAAACCGTTTGCCTATGACAGCAGTAGGCAACCTCGGCTCTTTTATGACGCATGGACTTCAACTCCCAGAATTCCTGAGTCAGCATAGCTGACTCAGGAATTCTGGGAGTTGAAGTCCATGCGTCATAAAAGAGCCGAGGTTGCCTAGCCCTGGCCTATGACTTCAGTTGCAGCATCCCCAGGGTCACGTGATCTCAATTTGAGGATACGGCACTCGGCATGCATTCATGTCGGCTGTGGCATCCCCAGGTGACCTCAACTTGTAACCTTCCTGGAGGGTTTCCAACAAACAAAGCCAATGGGGAAATCTTGATTCACTTAACAACCACTGCAAAAACAGTTTTAATATTGGGCATGACTCAACTGGGGATAATCTGAACAACGGGAGCCAATATTTCCATTCCTGAGCAACGTGATCGTTCAATTGCATCACTTAGCAACGGAAATTCTTGTGACCCAGTTGTGGTACGTTCCACTTCTTAAATATATCAACTGAATTTTAAAAACAAAATGCAGGAGAGCAGAAATCCATAGCTAGGTACCTCTTTCCTTCAGCCAAGACAATGCCCCAGAGGTCCAGCCCATCTTCAGTGAGGGTGCCCGTCTGCCAGTGGGCAAAGAGAAAACAGGAAAGCACAGTCAGGGTGTGGAGAGAGTTGGTGAATAATCTGGGGGTCCTCCTGGGGCCCTGAGCTGCTACCCAAAGACAGTAGCCAGCTATGGCCGGGGGGGGGGTGTCTTTGCGCAGACTGCTCTCATGCGCCAATTGGGTCTGTTCCTGGCCTGGGGTCTCTGCTCACCAACCATCACACTTCAGTGCAATGCATTCTACATGGGGCTGCCCTTGAAGACTGCTCAGAAGCTGGGGCAGAACATGGCAATTTGTGCAGTCTTGAGTGCATAGTTTGCCCTGCATCACCATTACTGGGCTTGGGGAGCAATTCAAGATGAGGGTCACCATCTACTATATAAAGCACTTCATGGCAGGGGATCAGGTGACCTCATGTCACCAGGCTGCCTCAGTCGCCACCTCAGGTTCTGCACATGAGCACTTTGGTCAGCAAAATGAGTTCACGACACATCCCAGCAGCCTCAAAAGGCATCACCCCTCTCGTTCCTTCCTAAATGGTTACTCTCTTCCGTCAAAGATAGGAAACCAGGAGAGTGTCCAGGCAGTTCAAATGAATATAGGTTTATTGCATGCTAAAGTTCTCTACAAGAATCTGAACTACTAATTGTCCAAGCAGGTGGGCGGCAGAGAAGAGTCCAGGGAATTCACGGACTTAGATCTCTTGTGAGCCCAAAAGGACTCAAGAGTGATGACGCGTTTGACCCTTCCGTCCCTCGGGCTCAGCCTGGTCACCTCCTCCTTAGACAGGGCCACTGGGTGACAAAGAGTCTTCCCCACCAGTTCTCCATCCTTCCTACCACTAAGCCAAGGATTGAAGAACTTTGACTTGCAAGCCTTCAGAATTGTTGCTACCCAGCGACCTGTTGTCATCCACCTCATTTGTCTCCCAGCACCGTCAAGCTGAAATCCGTGGTTCCCTTGGGAGTGAAAACACTCACCTTGTCGAAGCAGATGAGGTTCAGCTGGCCGCAGACGTTAATCCTCTGGGGACTGATGCAAAAAATCCCCTTTTTCTTCAACCTCCTCTGGGTGTAGATGATCCCCGTGGTCAGAGCGGCAGGCAGAGCTGGGGGCACGGCGATTGTGATGACGTCCAGGGCTTTCTTCACCACCTCACCGGCCTCTTGCTGAGGGACATGTGGAAGGAAGGAGGGCGGCGGTCAGCAAGGTCGGGCAGGGAAGTCAGGTCTAGAGGCCAAGGGATGTGGGTGCTAAACCAGCTTTCACCCTCCTGCCAGGGAAATCCTTGACAAGGAGGTTCTCCGGAAAGTCATCTTCCAAGGAAGACCAAGGAGGCAACCAGCTGCCTTCCAGATGTTTTTGGACTATAACTTTCATCAGCCCAAGCCAGCCTGGCCAGTAACATGTGACTGTGGGAATGGTCATTTGAAACATCCAAAGCTCACAGGTGAGTAGGGGTTGGACTAGATGACCTCCAAGGTCCCTTCCAACTTTATTATTGTTGTTGTTGTTGTTGTTGTTAATTGGCCAAGGGAACCAAAAACGGACGGACCCAATCCATGTCACCCTTCTCATACTAGAATCAGGATGGATGGATGGATGGATGGATTGATGGATTTGTTTGTTTGTTTGTTTGTTTGTTTATTATGGGGTGCCTTTGGGTCGATTCCTGGCAATTGCCTGGACCAACCAGCCCTGCAATTTTCCTGGCAAATTTGAAAGTGGAACACAACTCTGGGTGGCTAATAACAATAATAAAATCAATATTATAATAATAATAATAATAATAATAATAATAATAATAATAATAATAATAATAATAATAATAATAATAATAATAATAATAATAATAATAATAATAATAAATCAAGATGAATCAGGAACCTTATACCCATTCATCTGTACTGTCCCTCAGGCAACAACTTGACTGCAAGTTTTTGATGGCTTTCTAGAAGATTAAAAGGGCGAGGGCCTAGCAGATCTCAAGGGGAAAACACTAGATGGCAACATTTAAGGAAGGGGTCTGCAGTGCCTCCTCTATCCAATCTGGTGGATAGATCTTAGCCTTTATCTAGATCCTTCTAGACCGGGGGGGGGGGTGCCCAAGCTTTTTCACTTTTAAGATTTGTGGACTTCAACTCTGGGAATTCTGGGAGTTGAAGTCCACAACTCTTAAAATAGCCAAGGTTGGATACCCCTGTTCTAGACTAAAGCTATGATAACTGCAGCACTTATCGATTCTGAACCACTGCTTGAACCATGGATTTGTATGTAGAGCCACCAGCAGGATTAACCGAGCAAGGAAGGGGCTTCCCTCCCTATGCCCCCTCCAGAAGCCCTTGGGCAGCCTCTGCCATGCCCCCCGCTGCTCACCCCATTTATTACAAAGACACAGACAGCGTAGACCATTCCAATGCCAGCCATCACGACGAGACACAAGAGAAACTGCATGGCATCCCGGTAGAGGCGGAAGTTCATCGGCTTGGGATACAGGATGGACCTCACCAGGTCTCCCTTGGCTGTGTTGAAACCTGAGGTGGTGAAGAAGAGAGAGGGGCAGCTACGGTTAGATCCCTCCCAAGGATGGGAGGTGAGGGAAGACAGGTTGGGCTTACAGAGTTATTGCTCAGTTCCTGCAGAGTCTAGAGTGGAGACAAGGTGGAGGAAGAGGAAGGTAGCATCAGACTGAAGGACAGAGACTTCCCACCCTACCTGGATCAGCATGGACAGGAAGGTGCTTTTTACAGGTGGTGGACATGACCCATAGCTACCTCATGAGTATGAGACATCCCAAACCACTGGAGGGTCACTCTGTGCATCTGTGGCTGGAGGCCACTTCAGAAGACATCTGGAGGAGGGTTGGATGTCTAGAGCAGGACCCTGAATGCTTCCCCGATCCTGACCGAATGGATGCCAGAATCAGGCAGTTTAATGAAGGGAGGGAAGAGGGGATCCCTTCCAGAAGAGTCCAGGTTTTGGGGAGAGGGCAGTTTTCTGTCCACCTCCCATTGTCCACCTTACACCTTTCTCACAATCACACATGCCTGTTCACCCACCGGTCCGCAGCACGACAGCCCTTGCTGGTCCGCCATCGTCTCCCCTCGCCTGGATGACGTCCGTCCCACAGAACAGAAGGTGCCTCTTGCTGTCCTCGGCGGAGCTGAGATGCCACGGCTGGGCGCTCTTGCAATCACGGCTCAGGCTGGTCTTGGTGACCGGAAGGCTTTCCCCTGGAGGAGACAGGAGAGGGAGGGTCAGCTGGCTCAGGAATTCTGGGAGCTGAAGTCCACAAGTCGTAAAAGAGCCAAGGTTGCCTACCCCTGCTGTAGGGGAAGGAGTGGCAGAACCCGAGGGGATGGAGTTAAAAGAGGGATCAGCCTAGCATCCTTATGTAGCCACAAGTGGACAAAGTCTAACCTCCCTTGAGTGCCATTGACCCTGAAATAACTCCTAGCAGGTGCAAATTGTGAGTTGAGAAGATTTTTAGAAGAGAACGTAGAATAACAGAGTTGGAAGGGACCCTGGAGGTCTTCTAGCCCAGCCCCCTCCTCGCGCAGGAGACCCTATATCATTTCAGACAAATGATTGTCCAGTCTCTTTTTGACAGCCTCCAGTCATGGAGCGCCCAAAACCTCTGGTTAATTATGCAGAGGCTTTTAGCAACAAACCACCTCAGCTGAAGCTTCACTTGTGGTCTTGGGAAACGGGGAAAGCCATCAAACTGGCACCGCTCACCCGTCAGCATGCCTTCATCCACGATGCACTGGCCGCTGAGCAGGAGGACATCGCAAGGCAGCAGGCTTCTGCCCTCGTCCAGGATCAGGGTGTCTCCGGGCACCAAATGGCGGGATTCCACCTCCTGGGTGCCTGTCAGAAAAAAGAGGGTCTTTGAGGGGGGGCTCTGCAGTCTTTGTGTTTCAGCCCTTCGGGTCTCCCCGGGGCTGGTCTCCCAACTGGGGCTAAGCCCAAGGAAGACCGTGCTTTGCCTCCTCCCGCCGGCTCTACCCAGGCCCCCTGTGGCCCCATTCTAGCTGGACAGCTTAGCTCAGTGATGGCGAACCTTTTAGAGACCGAGTGCCCAAACTGCAACCCCAAACCCACTTATGTATCGTCGGGTGCCGGTTGGGCGTGGCCCATTGGGTGGGCGTGGCCCATTGGGTGGGTGTGGCTGTGGTGGTAACGGCAGACTGGGTAGGACTAAAAAGTTCAATCAATCAATTCCAACTTTGCGAGATTTTTTTTTTCCACAAGAAGTTGAAATTGACTGATTGAACCTTTTTTTTTTTTTTTTGCACACAGCAGCGGAGGCCTAAAGCAAAAAGGTTTTATAAAACCCAGCTGAAGGCCTAGGACTGGGGCGACGGCGCGCGTGCCCACAGAGAGGGCTCTGCGTGCCACCTGTGGCATGCGTACTATAGGTTTGCCATCACAGGCTTAGCTCCTGCCTTTGGGGTGCTGCTCCTCATGCAGGAATGGGGGGCCCCAAAAGCTGCTGCCTCTTCCAGGCAGGCCCCTCACCCACAGCTCTGCAACTGATGAGGGAATCTAGCAAGTCCCGGTTCCTGCCCCACGCCTCCTTGTTACACATTATATGTTATGTGCTATAAATATATATGATACATGATGTATAGTATACATTAGAATAAGTCATGAGTACAGTGGGTACAAGCACATCTAGCCTTTTCATGAACCCACCGGGAAACTCACACTGGAATATGTGTGTATCGCTGACCCTGGATGCGTGTTATGAGTGAATTGCTGATGATGATACCAAGTGGGACATTGGTGGGTGCAAGGAATGCAGTGGACGGCATTTTTTCACGGAGTCACGGAACAGGGAGTGAGAATGTGCAGTTCCTGACATGACTGGAGCAAGATGGACCGTACACACGAATTCTGAGTAAACAAGCTGGGTATGAAGAGAAGTCTGGAATGAACCCAGAACTCCGAAGTGGGAGACGACTCTTCCTGGAGCAGGGGACACCCTGAGTCTGCTTCCCAGCCCACTCTGACACAGCCTGATCCCCTGTGCGGAGAGCACATGTGGGTATTGTGTGAATGTGTAGCTGTCAACCGGCATATGCAGAAAAAGAAACCCCTGGGACATAATTTTACTAGCGTATAACTTTACTGATGGGCACAGAAGAAGCAAAGACGATTCTAAAGGTTCCCAAGGGAAGCAGCATAAGTGATTTCCCCTTTTACCCATTAGCCCCTCCCCACACACACACACACACACACACACTGTCCATTGTCCACCCATCCAACGCATTCTTTGTGTTTTGAGAAACAGTCTGCACTGTTCTCATCACATAACATTGAAGTGCAGGAACTTTTTTAGGCTCTGCCGGCAGGCCTGGATCCCTGGGCCCCTCCCAGCCACCCCCAGGAATTCCACCCCTTCCCTTCTGTTTCGGTTGTCAAGCTGCAAGAAGAATTGCAAAATCCGAGTCAGCCTTAGGGTTGCCAGGTCTGCTTCCAAAAAATAGCGGACAAGCGGGGGGGGTGGGTTAAGTAGTAAAAAAAGTAGACTGTACCGCTTTAGATTACGTACCATTTCATCATAAAGCTTTTGAATAAAAAAAATGTCCACTATTTTGTGAAAAAAAATAGTGGACATAATGTGAAAAAAGTGGACTGTCCACTCAAATAGTGGACACCTGGCAACCCTAGTCAGCCTTGACAGTAGCCTAGTTGGGCAACAATACTTACAGCAACTTGAGTAGCCTCGTTGGGCATAGTTATCTGCATAGCCTTGTTGGGTATAGCTTATCGTAGTAAGCGAACTTTGAAATTAGACAAGCAATATATATATACTGTAGGTACATAAATATAAAGGAGATGATTAAGCTTAATTGCACGCTTATCTTGCTTTTCATCTGAATTACGCAAGAATAAACTCTATTTGGGGAAACTCTACTTTCAATGGTTTGAACTCAATTTTGTAACACCCTCAGGGTTCTCTCTGGTCCCTGGCTCAGACACAAAGTGGATGATGGAGGCCTCTTGGGCTGCCTTACCTGTCTGTTTGCTGAACACCTTGACCAGGACACTATTATGGGATTCCACCAGCTGGTGCAACTTCACGGATTGCTGCATGGAAGGAAAGGGAGAATCAAAACAGGAAAGAGGGGGGAGAGGGGCACATGCCAACCGATGGGCAGATGGGTAAGGGGCTAGAAAGATGCCAACAGCTAACATGTAATGCTCTATTGGAATATCCTGGAGAGACTGGAGGGGGAAGAGGTGCAGCCAGGGCGATGGCCGTATAAGAGACACCCCAGCCCACAAAAGGAATGGGATGTGGGAAGCATCTCCGAAGGGATCTTCCTGAGTTCCTGGAAAACAAAGGCAAGGAAAGTGGGGGTAGGGGTAGGGATAAAGGGAGGAGAAGGAGAAGGAGAAAGGAGAAAGGAGAAAGGAGAAAGGAGAAAGGAGAAAGGAAAAAGGAGAAAGGAAAAAGGAAAAAGGAAAAAGGAAAAAGGAAAAAGGAAAAAGGAAAA
>NW_015390724.1:21208-41794 GCF_001527695.2 Protobothrops mucrosquamatus | reverse complement strand
ACGCCTTGCCTTCTTCCAGGTTAACTTGTGCTGCTTCGTCTCTTAGAATTTCTTGGTCAACCCAGGGTCTCTCCAGGATCTGTGCTTTGGAGCAATTTTGTTGAACCCAGGTCACCTCCTGTTCCTAGTAGCCCACCAGGAACTGCCCCACAAATGCCGGGAAACCCCTGAAGCAGCTGGCAACATTCATCCAGATCCAGGAAGCACCCGGGGGGGGGGCAGCCCAAGGCTCCAACCCCACCAGATGCTCCATGCATTTGAGCTCTTGTAGGGGCCGGGCAAATCCTGGTTGGTGGCAGCATCAGGACAGGACTTGCCAGGAAGATGAGACAGAATGAACCGATTAGCTACCAATCAATGCCTCAGGCTGGTGATGAGAAGACACTTTGGTGACCAGGGAGGGACAGGGAGGTGCTCACCTTTCTGAGGTCATACACAGTGAGTGAAATGGAAAGGAGGGACATGATGATTATGGCCACAGAATACTCCGTGTAATTCTCTGCAAACCACAGGCAGACACTGAAGACTTGGAAGATGTAAAATGGATGGAGCACCTGGGAAGGGGAAGAAAGAACCTGGTGGTTAGGTCAGGTCACCACAATACGAAAAAAGAGGTTAGGACTCTGGAAAGAGTGCAGAGAAGAGCAGCAAAGATGATCAGGGGACTGGAGACTAAAACACACGAAGAACAGCTGCAGGAATTGGGTCTGTCTAGTCTAGAGAAAAGAAGGACAAGGGGGGACATGATAGCAGTCTTCCAGTGTCCCAGGGGCTGCCCCAAAGAAGATGGGGGGGGGCAACCTATTCTCCAAAGCATGAGAAGGAAAGACGAGAAGCAACGGATGGAAATTCATCAAGGAGAGAAGCAACCTGGAACTAAGGAGGAATTTCCTGACAGTGAGGACAGTGGAACAGAAGTTGCCTCCAGACGTTGTTTGGAGCACAACCCTTGACCCCGTGCCTGGCCAAAGGGCAGAGAGCCATTTCCCAGGAGGGACAACCTCCTGTTGCACCTGCAGCTGCGCCAAGGCCACGTGGACCCCGGACAGCCCCACCAGCATGGCTGAGCAGAGGGGCTGAGTCCCTTGCTTCGCATCCTCCCCATGGCTCCGAGAAAAACCCTGTCAGAAAGGAATCAATTTGGAATCTCTTGGGGCCTTTTTGCAAGCAGGATTTTAATTAAGGTAAGATTAAACCACTCGACCGGGTTCAGAAAATCTTCACAGGAATTGCCCAGAGCTGCAGAAACAGGAATTGCTACTCCAGAAAAGACAGAATGTTCTGGCTGAATAAATCCTTTGTTGACTGAGCTGCTAATCTGGCTCTCAAAAAGCAGCAGGAAACGTACGGTAGCTTTGCCGGGACTGTGCCAGGGCCCCTGCGCAGGGCTGCTCAGGTGGGTTGGCACCTACGGAGGTTGTCCCCACAAGGGAACCTTCTCTGGCTGAGCTGAATTGGTAGGAGCCCCCCTTTCCCCCCTCCCCCCATTGCCCACCCAAGTTCTCTCCGCTCTCTCTCTCTCTGGCAATGAGCAGAAAGGTGGCTGGGAGACCTCCGTACAGGGATCATCTGAGCCACTTCAGGGAAGGCGCACCAATCCACAGGGCTGAAAGTTCACTGGCCCCGATGGTGAGGATGACCACCCCCCACCCAGAAGGTCAGCCTATTCCCCAAGGCTCCAGAGGGCAGGACAAGAAGCAACAGATGGAAACTCATCAAGGAGAGAAGCAACCTGGAATTAAGGAGAAATTTCCTGACAGTGAGAACGATAAACCAGGGGAACGGCTTCCCTCCAGAAGTTGTGGGTGCCTCCATCACTGGAGGTTTTTAAAAAGAGGCTGGACATCCACCTGTCTGGAATGGTAGAGGGCCTCCTACTTGAGCAGGGGGTTGGACTAGAAGACCTCCAAGGTCCCTTCCAACTCTGTTATTCTGACTCGTGTGTCCATTTTAAGAAGTGCAGGAGCAAGGAGCCCTGAGCTCATAAAGTGAACACGATCAGAAGATTCCCTGGGATGTCAGGAGCGTCACAGTCTGGAACAGCTGGGCAGGCTACATCTGGACATTTTCACAGGTCAGGAGCAAAGGAGGTGAAGACAGCAGTCAGATAAACCCTTAGAAACGAGCCAGAAGGGATCAGTGCTGGAGAAAAACTGCAGGTTGCCATCTCTAAAGCCGCAAGAGGAGGAAAACGCTGCTGGTGTGGAGACTTCCAGAAGGCCTCCCCTTGGGAGTTCTAGCAGGGTCCCAGTGCTTCCTGTACCAAAAAGGGAGCTGGGGACGAGGAAGACAAAAGTGTTCGCCTGCTGCCAGGCGGACAGTGGACAAACCAAGACAGGAGACTGTCTCAAAGGAGGAATCGGCTGCGGTTCTTTTCTGCCATTGGAAGAAGGTCCACCAAGGGCCGGCGTGCAGAACCACCAAGGAATGACTAGAGCAGTGATGACGAACCTTTTAGAGACCGAGTGCCCAAACTGCAACCCAAAACCCACTTATGCATCGTCGGGTGCCGGGTGGGTGTGGCCCATTGGGTGGGCGTGACCCATTGGGTGGGCATGGCTGCAGTGGTAACGGCAGACTGGGGGGGGAGACTAAAAAGTTCAATCAATCAATTCCAACTTTGCAAGATCTTTTTTTTCCCTGTGAAAAGTTGAAATTGACTGATTGATTGAACCTTTTTTTTTTTTTTTGCACATGCGGGGTGGAGGCCTAAAGCGAAAAGGTTTTATAAAACCAGCTGAAGGCCCAGGACTGGGGCGACGGCGCACGTGCCCACAGAGAGGGCTCTGAGTGCCGCCTCTGGCACCCGTGCCATAGGTTCGCCACCACTGGACTAGGATGCAGAAGGACCAAGAGATGCTCTTTGCGTGGGGAGGAAAGAGAAGCCCAAGACACCCCAATTCTCCACCTTGGCTCACAGAACCTGCCAGAGAAGCTAGTCCACCGAAAGGGAAGTACCTCCTTGACCAGCAGCTTCCAGATCGGCGTGACTTCAATGTCGATGGCGTTGGGGCCACAGACTTCTCTCCTGTGGATACGGAAGGGAGAGATGACCTCAGGGTCCACCTCCGAGGCCAAACACTGAAGCCATTTCTCAACTTGCAGGGCCTTGGTGCTTGTTTTGCTCCGGGAACAGGAGACATGGTTTTCCCCAACAGCTCTTCCCAATGCCTGGAGTTGGGCTTGGGGGGGCTTCTGCTGTCAGGTGTGCAGTGTCTCCTGAAGCAGAGCCTGTCCTTGGAAGACCTGGAAGATATCCCCAGGTCCTTCCCAAACTAGAACTGCCCCCCCACACCTCTGGGAGCAAGGAGCTGCCCCATAGCTTCCTTTATCTACCTGTGTTTTGATATCCCAGCTCTTGTCCAAAATGCTGTCCAAGGGGCCACCAGCAGGTTACACCTCAAACTTGTGGGGTCCTTGGTGCTCTCTGAGCTTGGATGTTTTCTTGCAGATGTTTCATGACCCAAGTAGGTAATATTTTTGGTGAGGTTTCTAGCACTGATGATGTTACTTAATTTGGGTCATGAAATGTCTGCAAGAAACCATCCAAGCTCAGAGAGCACCAAGGACCCCACAATTCCACCCTAAGCTACAAAGATTATCTTCTCTTGGTAACACCTCAAATTACAACACTTCAATGTGAACCTTCAGATTGTGTTGTTCTTAATTGCGAAGTCATGTCCGACCCATCGTGACCCCATGGACAACGTTCCTCCAGGCCTTCCTGTCCTCTACCATAATCTTCTGGAGTCCATTGAAGCTCACGCCTCCTGCTTCAGGGACTCCATCCAGCCACCTCCTTCTCTGTCGTCCCCTTCTTCTACTGCCCTCCATCTTTCCCAGCATTAGGCTCTTCTCCAGTGAGTCCTTCCTTCTTATTAGGTGGCCAAAGAACTTGAGTTTCAACTTCAGGATCTGGCCTTCTAAAGAGCAGTCGGGGTTGATCTCCTCCAGGACTGACAGGTTTGAACGCCTTGCAGTCCAGGGGACTCGCAGGAGTCTTCTCCAGCACCAGAGTTCAAAGGCCTCCATTCTTTGGCGCTCAGTCCAACTTTCACATCCATACATTGCAACTGGGAAAACCATGGCCTTGACTATGACCATGGCCAACCCAAATAAATGAATGGAAGAAGGAAGCTGGGCTGCTACTACAAACCAGCAGAGGCCTGCGGAAGCTGAGCAAGTGGCTTGATACTGGCAGTAGAGAAGGGCCCCCATGTCTGGAAAAGGCCTCGGCCTGCGAGGGGTACTTGCCTGGGAGGTGGGGAGATGCTGTTGGGGCTGGCCATTCCATCTCAACAAGTAAGAAACCCACCAGGACCTGTCTGTGGAGATTCTCTGTGGAGAAGCTTCACCGGGACTGTGTTCCCATAAAGAGCAATGGCAGATCCCCTCCACCTTGTGGGTGAAGGTGGCCTGGTGGTCCTCGTGTGCCAAGAGATTCCCCACACGTTGACCCATGAACACAAGCACAGCTTTCTGCCTGATCAGGTGTGTGTTGGCCCTGCTGAGGGGGAGTACCTGAGCTCCTGCTCGGGGCTTGTCAGCCCCGCCCCAAACTTGGCATGCATCTCCAGGCAACTGTGGTGGTCCTCCAGGACTCTGAAAAGGAAGAGGGTCCAGCTGGTGGTACACAAGGGAGGGGGGTTTCCTTCGGCCGTGCCTCCTTCCCCAGCGGTCAGAACTGGACTCACCCAACCTTCCGAAACTCTCGAGCAGAGAAGTCCCAGGCGTAGCGGATCTTCTGCACCTGGAGGGACCGCACCTGTGAGGGCAAGCAAGGACAGCAGGCGTGGTGAGGGGATGGGGGTCAGCGCTGCTTCCAGGCCTGGAGGGGGCCCCACACTGCCTGCCGAGCTTTAGGCTTAAGGAAAAGGCGAACCGGCTGGGTGAGGGGACAACACTGGAGAGCTTGAGGGGGGGGGGAAGAAAAACTATTACAGGTATTCCTCACTTAATGACCGCTCAGTTACAATGGACCTCCCCCTTAATGACCACCCAAAGTTACAACAGACTTGTGGGCATCAGAACCTCAAAAAAAGACGTTCTTGATGCCCACAAGTCCTGTGATCACATTTGGGCAGAGGTCAACCAGCTTCGCATGAATGAAAAATTCTGAAGGGTTATTTTTTTTGTCAGTTTCCAGCATTTATTTCCAGTTTCAGGGGGGGGGCATTTTTTCCCTTGCAACCTTTTTGCTTCTCATCCAAGAAGCTTCTTCTAAAGGCATCCAGACACAATAAAGTCACCAGGTAACCCCGAGAAGCAAGGTGGGAGTTTTCCAGCTGGCAGTGGGGACAGGTGGGGACACCTTCTCCAACCTGGACCCCCACCGAGGTGTGGAATACAACCGCATCTCCCTCCCAAGCAGCATGGCTGTGTATTATGGGAGCTGGGGCTTCTAGGGAGAGCATCTGGGGAATTTCTGCCCTGGTGTGGAATTGGGTGGAATTGGGAATGTCTAGTTTAACGAAGAGAAGGACGAGGGGGGACATGATAGCAGTGTTCCAATCTCTCAGGGGCTGCCCCAAAGAAGAGGGAGTCAAGCTATTCTCCAAAGCGCCTGAAGAAGGCAGGACAAGAAGCAACGGATGGAAACTCATCAAAGAGAGAAGCAACCTGGAACTAAGGAGAAACTTCCTGACAGTGAGGACAATTAACCAGTGGAACAGAAGTTGCCTCCAGAAGTGGTGAATGCTCCAACACTGGAAGTTTTTAAGAAGAGACTGGACAGCCGTTTGTCCGAAATGGTCTAGGGTTTCCTGCCTGAGCAGGGGGTTGGACTAGATGACCTCCAAGGTCCCTTCCAACTTTATTATTATCATCATCATCATCATCATCATCATCACCACCACCATCATCATCATCATCATCATCATCATCATCATCATCATCATCATCATCATCATCATTATTGCAAGCTCCAGCAAAAGTTTGTCTTCCTTGGTGGCATTTTTAAATAATTGTTCGTTTTTTCCTAAAATAACGTGCAATATTAGATTATCTGTAGGGTCCATTCCAATCCCACGATTTCTTGTTCTGACTTCTGTGTGAGTCTGTGTGAATATTATCATATTCCAACCAGTGGAACAACCTGCCTCCAGAAGCAGTGGATGCTCCAACACTGGAAGTTTTTAAGAAGAGACTGGACAGCCATTTGTCTGAAATGGTGTAGGGTTTCCTGCCTGAGCAGGGGGTTGGACTAGATGACCTCCAAGGTACCTTCCAACTTTTTTTTTTTTAATTATTATTATTATTATTATTATTATTATTATTATTATTATTATTATTATTATTATTATTATTATTATTATCTTATTATTAAGAGACGTGTCCCAGTTTCACCTCCCAGCAGCTCACGGGAGAAGCCTGGCAGTGCCCCCCTCGCTCGGCTGAGCCTGGTAAGAGGATTAAAGGCTTGGCTCTGCCCAGCTCCAGCCTTTTCTGCTGGGCCTGAGGGGGCAGGACCCCTAGCAGTTCTCCAAGCCTAGGTGGGTAGCTGAGTGGCAAAAGCAGTCCACCACCCTTGTATCTGCTCGTCCCATCCTTCGGTCCCTTTTGAAGGCTTCTCGGGCTCCACAGAAGGTGGTGGGACTCCATCTTTACCTTGAAGTCTGATTTCACGATGACCCTGTTCAGGAGGGACTCCTCCTCCTCCTCCTCGTCCGTGCCAAGAGAGCTGGGTTTCAAGTGGGCAGACAGAGGGGTCCAGGTCACCTTTCTCTGGGTGCAAATCTGAAATTCATCCTGAGGAAACAGAGCAGAAATTGTGGAGGGACACAACACAGGCTAGAAGAGGGAGAGGAGGAACACAAATGTCCCGTTCAGCACAGCCGGGTTCTTTTCTGAAAGTCCCCTGCAGGGACCAGCTGCCAAATCCACCGAAAGGCTGCCTGGAGTTGGCCCCAGGGTGAGTCTTGGAGACCAGCAGGCAGCCATCTTCCTGCCCACCTGAGCATCTTCTTCATCAGAGCCCCTTCTGGTTGGCATTCACCTTCGTCTAGACCAGGGGTAGGCAACCTTGGCTCTTTTATGACTCGTGGACTTCAACTCCCAGAATGGACTTCAACTCCCAGAGCCAAGGTTGCCTACCCCTGGTCTAGATCAGGGGTCCCCAAACTTGGCAATTTTAAGACTTTTTCTGGGAGTTGAAGTCCACAAGCCTTAAAGTTGCCAAGTTTGGGCACCTCTGGTCTAGGTCAATGCTTCCCAGCCTTCTCCATTTTAAGATGTGTGGATTTCAACTCCCAGAACACCCCAGCTGGTTGGCAGGAGTATTCTGGGTGTTGAAGTCCACACACCTTAAAACGGAGAAGGTTGGGGAAACACTGTTCTGGGGTTTTAACTCAAGACAGCTGTGAAATCTTCCCTGTCCCAATCAAATACTAATGCCCAAATTATCACGGCCCTCGATCCTTCCGCTCTTAGAGGTTCTTTCCGTTCTTTCTATCTTCTCCCCCACCGGACCCATTTTTGCTGGAAACCCTTCGCGGGGTCTGTCCTGGCCAGCCCACCATCGCTGATAGATTCAGGTGAGGAGAGGAGAGTGACTCAAGAACAAGGGAGGTTCCAGATCAAAAGCAAGATCCACCCAGTCTCCCAAACCCCAATAATTTCTCAGGAATGTAAAACTGTAATTCCTTCCTCTGTTTTTCTTTCATTCCTCACCCTCTTTGGCAGTTAAGCGTGATTAGCACTGATGACGTTACCTACTTTGCCTAATGAAAAGTCTGCAAGGAAACCACCAAGCTCAGAGAGCACCAAGGAGCCCTCACTGTGTCCCATCCCCACCCCACCCAGCTACAGATACTCTCCTTTGGAGGCCCAGCTCCCGTGAGGAGGAGGAAAGGAGGGGGGGACCTACTGTGGTTCTGAGCAGTACCACGTCGGCCTCTTCCAAGCTGCAGGGCTGGCAGTTGGCCCAGACGTCCCACTCGGGTTTCCAGCGGAAGAGAAGCAGGAGGCCTCCGCAGGACAGGACGTAGCCAGCCAGGCACAGGGCCCTCCGGAAGCCGTGGGTCTTGTAGCCAAACATCTCCTGGAAGGAAAGAGATTGCCGTGAAGAGAGCCCTCTGCGTGAAGACTCAGTCCTTGTAAAAACTCAGCTCTTTTCAAAATAATCAACCTGTAGGAGAACAGATGGCAGAACCCGGGGCGGAGTCAAAAGAGGAATCAGCCTAGCATCCCTATGTAGCCACAAGCAAACAAAGTCCAACTTCCCTTGAATTCCATCGACTCTTGTCTATCTCTAACCAGTGCTGGCCATTAGTTGAGAAGATTCCTCTGCGTAGGCTTTTAGCAATAAATCAGTTGAATTGAACCTTCACGTGTGGACCTGGCCTTTCGTGCTTGACACAACCATCCGTATATTCAACAAACAGATTTCCCAGCTGCATAAAATACATCTGGGAAGTCACTGAGTCTTGCATCCTGTGTGAATTTTGGATTTTATCCTGAAAGAGGAAACTTTCCAAGACACTCTGTAAAAAGATGAAGAATGTTCACGTGGATCTCACAGACATCTTGAATGGATGCTGTGGGACCCCAGAGCTCAAAAGAGCAATAAGATCGACGTTTCATCCTCCTGGGATTTCCCCACCACCACCACCACCTTCAAGGTATCACTGCTGGAAATGACACAGGGTAGATCCCAGATCCCACGTTGGCATCCTTGGTCAGATGGAAACTGCTGCCTGAGACTCAGAAGTTCCTGTTGCTACCCGGGGGGGGGGGGGAGAAGGTCTGGCTCTGGAGCTGCCCGAGAGGCATTTGTCAAGTATCACAAGAGGAAGAGAAGGAAGAGGAGGAGGGGGGAAGGGGAGGAGGAGGAGAATGGAGGGGAGAGGAGGAGGAGGAAAATGGAGGGAGGAGGAGTATGGGGTCCTTGTCCTTCTCTGAACTTCCGCTGTTTTCTTGCAGATGTTTCATGACCGATCTAGGTAACATCATCAGTGCTGGAAAGGAGGAGGAGGAGGAGGAGGAGGAGGAGGAGGAGGAGGAGGAGGAGGGCCATCCCTATCAATCAAGGAAGTATTTATGAGGGAAGAAGACCGTAAGGTCTGCTGGATGGAGGAGACGGTGATCCAGAGCAGCTTCTGTAGAAACCCATTTGCTCCCTTTTCGGCCGCAGCTCCTGCCAATTTGCCACCCGAGAGGCGAGCAGGACGACCTCTCTGGAAATCCAGTCAGGCAGTGTCCAGAGAGGCGGGGAGCAAGTAGATTTTTGGGTGAAGAAAGCGAGTTTGGGCCCAGGCTGCTTGTGTGGATGGGTTACCTTCTCCAGAGGCCTCCCAGGTCAGCTGGCGGAGCCCTCCTAGTCCACTGCAGCCTCTTTCCCCTGACCTGCATCTGGCCAGGTTAGGCCGGCCTCCGAAATAAAGCAAGCTGTGCTGTGGGGGCAATTGCGCTGGGCAGCCGGGTGCCTGGAGGGCAGAGGAGGGAGGAAAGAGGGCGAACCAGGCGCTTTGGGGTCCAGAGGACTCCATGAGGTTCATTTCAGGGCTGTTTTGCATGCCTGGGGGGCCAAATGCCAGGTCTGTTCCTGGGCTCCCTCAAAGCAGCCACTTTTGTCCCATTTTGGGGAGGGGGCTTTGAGCAAAGCAGCAGGTGAGAGGCCTCCTGCCTTTACAGGCAGTCCTCAACTTACGACAACGATGGAGCCTCAGATTTATGTTAAGTGAGTTTTGCCCCATTCAATGACTTTCCTTGCCATGGTTGTTAAGTGAATCACTGTGGTTGTTAAGTGAGTCTGGCTCCCCCACTGCTTGTTGGAAGGTCGCAAAAGGGGATCACATGACACACACACACAGGAACACAGCGACCGTCCTAAGTATGAACCAGTTGCCAAGCCTCTGAGTTTTGATCATGGAGATGCTGTGACAGTCATTAAGTGTGAAAAACGGACACGTCACTTTTTTCAACTGTTGCAACTTCGGTCACTAAACAAACTGCTGTAAGTCAAGGACTCCCTGTCCCCTCGTCATCCCAGCTTCACCAAAGTGGTCTGCTCCGGAAAAGCTGCGGATCATCGGCCAGCCTCTCCCTCCCGTGCAACCGTCGGTGCTACTGGCCCAGGATTATGGGGACTGAAGTCCAATACTGCCGAAGGGACGCGAAGCAGCTCCGAGGAGCCAGAGAGAGCTGCGTGCAAGGTGTGAGGAATTTGGCACCCAGCGCCACTCGGTCCCGTCCTGGCAGATGGAGAAGGTCCCTCCCGGCTGAGGCAAGGCAGGCAGTGACCGGTTCTTCAGGGTGGGGCTTCCTTCCTGGATCTCTCCCCGGGTTTTGAACTCTGGGGTTTAATTGCTTTAATCTACGCTGTAATTGCCCGTCCTGTGTTTCCTTTAATTGCCTTCTTTTTATTCTGCTTGGGATTGTCGTGAGTCTGGCCTGTTTTCTGCCAGGCGTCCCTGAAGAACGCCCGACCAAAATTACCAGCACAGCCTCAGATATGCAGGGCCCGGCCCCTGGCCCCAGCTGCCAAGCGACACCGGGCCGAGGGTGGCAGAAGGTGACAGATCCGGTCTGCGGTTTTGCCACGCAGGAACTGCCGCCTTCTGCCACCATCGGCTCCTGCAGGCTGGCCTCCCTTGTCTCCAGCCCCGGCTCCTTCCTGCACCCCGCCCCCCGTCCCTCTTTTTTCTCCTCTGAATCTGTGGGGTCTGGCCCAAGAGAGAGAGAGGAAGCCGTTTCCTGGTTTGTTTCGGAGAAACTCTTCTCCCAAATTTGGGGATGCGTCCCCCTAATATTGCGGAAGTGATCCAAGGCTGGGCCTCTGGTGGAGGATGAGGCTAAACGCCCCTATTAAGACATCCACGGGGAGCAGCTGGATCCAAGGATTCTTGAGTGGGACCTGGTGGGTCCGGGGCCTGCAGGGGATGTCCCAGTGGGTCTTGGGATGGTCCCTGCCTGAAAGGAAGAAGCCGAAGCCCCTCAGCAACAAAGGCTCAGCACCCAGGCTCAGCTGAGGAACAGCCCCCCCCCTCAGGAAGGATGGGAGAGCCAGAGTGAAGCCCTGCTTGGAAGGGGGATGTTCAGGGTCTGGGAGAAGCTGAGGAGCCCCCCCCCCATCCCGATGGCAGCCTGGGACCCCTTGCCCAACCCTTCAATGGGCTCCTGCATGACTACCCCAGGTAGCTTCAACATATGGAGAGGGTTGGACTAGATGACCCACAAGGTCCCTTCCAACTCTGTAATTCTAATTCTAATTCTAATTCTAATTCTAATTCTAATTCTAATTCTAATTCTAATTCTAATTCTAATTCTAATTCTAATTCTAAGCCTAAGCCTAAGCCTAAGCCTAAGCCTAAGCCTAAGCCTAAGCCTAAGCCTAATTCTACTCTCCTCCTGAGCTACTACTGACCCACCTCCCTGCAACAGTACATTGTCCGGCTAGCTTGGTTGCTAGCCGGACAATGTACTGTCAACTCTCCACGGCCAGCTTGCTGCAACCAATTCACCCAACATCGAAAAAATGGTGGGATAGAATCATCAAAGAAAGGATGAGAAAGGAGAGACAAAATGAAACCTGGATGACGAAAATTAAAATACTGTAATTTTAAAATTATTTTAAATAATTAAATTGAATGGTTGGATTGTCCTGCAGAGAGTTGTCCGGGGTGAGCTGACCCATTCCATCCAGGGAGGAAAGCCAAGGGAGGGGGAGGGCAGTGAGTGTCAAAGAGGGAAGGGCCAGAAGGGGGCAGGAGAGCCTTCCGGGCCGGGCACAGAGTCCAAATTTCAGCACTGAGAAAATGAGGCTTCACACCCAAACACGCCCCTCTGCTGGGTACCCCTACAGAGGTTGTAAGCTGCCCACAGTCACTGGGCAGCAAGATGGGCGGCATATAAGGTCAATTAAATTAGTTTCGATTAACCTTAATGAACCTTGTCTATTATCTATTAATCAAATTAATTTTGATATTTATTACATGTTAATTTAACATACAATTTAATGTTACGCTCTGGGTTCCTTGGCCTTGCCAAGTGCTGAAAATGAAAGTTAAATGCATAACTTGGAAAAGGTGCGTCTCCTACGGAGTATGGAGAGACCGGGGGGGGGGCTTTGCCACCTCCGCCCCTCCCGAAAAAAGGCCAGGGAGAGCCGCTTTCTGCCTGCGGTGCCCCCCCCCGCCCCCCAACTCTGCCCAGCCTCTCCGGGGGCCCGACAGAGCCCGTGCGCCGCTTCCAGAGAGCTGCGGGGCGGGCTGCCTCTCGGCCGGTCTGCCTCGCAGGTAGGGTTGCCAGGGGTCCACTATTTGAGTGGACAGTCCGCTTTTTTCACATTATGTCCGCTATTTTTTTTCACAAAATAGTGGACTTTTTTTTTTATTCGAAAGCTTTAGGATGAAATGGTACGTAATCTAAAGCTGTACAGTCTACTTTTTTTACTACTTAACCGCCCCCCCCCCGCTTGTCCGCTATTTTTGGGAAGCAGCCCTGGCAACCCTACGAGTCGCAGGCGGAGAGAAGACGGGGCGGCGAGAGGCCGGAGGCGGCCTTCGGGGCGCCGCGTCCCTCGCTCGGCTCCGGCAGAGGAGACGGAGGCCGGGGGAGGAGCGCAGCCAGGCCCGGGGGAGCCGGGCTGGGCTCGGGGTTTCCGAAGGACGCCGGCCGACCCTTGGCCCCCGCTCCCGCAGAGGGGACCCCCCCGGGCAGACGAGGCCGGAGGAAGCCCCCCACCCCCCCCACCACCTGCCCAGGCGCCCCGCTGTGGCTTCGGGGGGGGGGCGGACGGGGCGCCTCGAGGTCAACGTCTTCTCTCTGCGACGAGCGGGACCCCCTCCCTCCCCCCCGTGACCTCCCTCTCAAATTAGGCCCCCTCCGTCAGCGGAGAGGAAGGCTGCGGGCGGGATGGGGAGCAGCTGCGGGGGGGGGGCAGAAAGCGCCTCGGAGCGCGGACTGGCGAAGGGGAACGGGGGGGGCTCCCGCAAAAAAACCCCCCGCCGAAGACCCGGCAGGGGCAGCGGAGCTGGCAGCCTCCCTGCTCCAGCGAGGAGGGCGGCGGGCAGCGGCTGGGACGGCGCCCCCTTCGCCTCCCCGAGAGCCCCAGCTGGCGGGCAGAGCCGGCGCTTCGGAATAGCAGCCGCGGCCGCGCGGGCTCCCCGGCTTCAGCCCGGGTCTGGTCACAGCTCAGCCAGCAAAGCGGGGGAAACGAGACCCCCCCCCCAACACACACACAGTACTTATTGGGGGGGGGCGTTGCGCCTTCAGGCCGCTCTTAGCTCCGGGCAACGTCTTGAGCGCAGCTGGGGAGGAATCAGAATGTCCCAGTGGCGGCGACGCAACTATAATCCTTTGTGCAATCAAGCCCGGGAAAAAGACCCCCCCCCTTTTTTTTTTTTTTTTGCTCTGCTGGTTGGGGGGGGTCTGCGCCCTTTCCAGCGAGGCCCCCTCCCAGGAAGAGTCGGCGACGGCCAAGTTCCGCCGAGGAGGGCTTCGCAGTGCAGACAGAGGGCAGCTGCCGCGCTCTCAGCACCAGAGCCGGTTTCCTTGGAAAGAGTTTCACCCCCTTCGGCCAGCCCCGTCCCCTCTGCCCCGTTGCCGGAGCCTTGGGGCCAGCCCTGCGGGGACGCTTTTCCCCGGAGCAAGAGGCGGCCTCCGGGGCGACGGTGGGGAAGAGCGAGCAATGGGGGGGGCGGACTCACCATTTCAGCCTCCTCTCCCTGGTTGAGCAGGGCCCTGTGGCTCCCTCCATGCTTCTCCCCCATGGGCAGCCGTCCAAGCCTGCTAGTGCAACTGCCCTTCCCGGGGCTCCAGGGATGGGGCCCGCTTATATACCAGGCTGACCTGCAGGGCCGCCCCTTCCTCCTGCCAGCCTCCTGCTGCTGAAGGACGGCTCCTCCCTGGAGCTCCAGGTGAAAACACCTTTCCTCGCCCTCCTTCCTCCAGCGCTGAGGAGACCGGGCTCCCTCCTGATGGGGCCACTCCAGAGTTCCACCTGCCCAGGCAGGCTCCAGGCCAGGCAAAGGGAGGGGGCTTCCTGCAGTGATCAGGAGATGTATTTGCAGGGGGGGGGCTCCTGACAAAGGCAGGTATTGTGTGAGTGCCACCACCGCTTGTGGGAGAGAGGAGGCCTGGAGGTGCTTCCTCCCCTTTTCATGCTCCTGAGGGCCCCCCCCCAAACCCCTTGCTCTTCTGCTTCCCATCCTGAATGGGCAGAGGAAACCCTGCAGGGAGGACAAGCTAATCCTTAAAGTAGGAACCATGGACAGAGTCCATACAGGGCAAAATAAAAGTTTTTCTGGGCCATTCTTATTTCATTCTTCGAGAAAGTGACTAAACTAATAGACCAGCGAAATGCTGTGGAAATAGTATACTTAGATATCATTAAGGCATTCGACAAAGTAGACTATTGCTTGGTAAGCTAGAAAACGTGGAATAGACAACATCACCACCAGATGGATTTGTAGCTGGCTGACAAACCGTACTCAGCGAGTAGTCCTCAATGGCACTACGTCTACATGGAGGGAAGTGAGTAGTGGGGTACCACAAGGTTCCGTCTTAGGCCCAGTAAACTCTTCAATATCTTCATCAATGACTTAGATGAGGGAATTGAAGGGGAACTCATCAAATTTGCAGATGACACCAAACTGGCAGGAGTAGCCAACACCCCAGAAGACAAACTCAGGATCCCAAAAGATCTTGACAAACTTGAACAATGGGTCCTATCCACCAAAATGAAGTTTAATGTGGAGAAAAGCAAACTTTTACATTTAGGCAGGAAAAACCAAAGGTATAAGTACAGATTAGGTGACACCTGGCTCAAAAACAGTAACTGTGAGAGGGACCTTGGAGTCCTAGTAGACTATCACTTGACTATGAGTCAGCAGTGTGCAGCAGCAGCCAAAAAAAGGTAATACAGTCCTGGTTTAAATAGAGGCATAGAATCAAGATCACGTGAGGTATTAGTACCGCTTTATAAAACCCTAGTGAGGCCACACCTGGAATACCGCAGCCAATTTTGGTCACCATACTACAAAAAAGATGTTAAGACCTTGGAAAAAGTTCAGAGAAGAGCAACTAAGATGATCCAAGGCCTGGAGACTAAAACATACGAAGAATGGCTGCAGGACTTGGGTTTGGCTAGTCTAAAGAAAAGAAGAAATAGGGGAGACATGATAGCAGTGTTCCAGTATCTGAGGGGCTGCCACAAGGCAGAGGGGTCACGTTATTCTCCAAAGCACTAGAGGGAAGGACAAAAAACAATGGTTGGAAACTGACCAAGGAGAGAAGCAACCTGGAATTAAGGAGAAAGTTCCTAACAGTGAAGACAATTAACCAGTGGAACAGGTTGCCACCAAAAGTTGCAGGTGCTCTATCAATGGAGGTTTTTAAGAAGAGACTGGACAGTCACTTGTGTGAGATGGTAATGGTTCTCCTGCTTGAGCAGGGGGCTGGACTAGAAGACCTCCAAGGTCCCTTCCAGCTTCTAGAAGACCTCCAAGGGTCCCTTCCCTTCTGTTCTGTTCTTTGTTTTCTGGCTCTTTGGAATTTCCTGGGCCCTTTCTCGAGAGAAATTCCACCACAAACTTAGCTGGGCTTCTGGGACACCACAGGAAGGTCCCCAGAAAGCTGAAGTTGCTGCAACCAGAAGCCTTTTTCCCCAAGAACAGGGCAGAAGCAGCAGACGAGGCTTTACAATCCCTGAAGAGCCCCTCTCAGCTGGTTCTGCGGGGGATGCTCATCCGATCTGGGGTCTCTCTAGTCATAGGCAGGTGGAGGGAAGGGGGGACCCAGCCGTCCTCAACACAGGCTCTCTGCCTGCCACTCAAGTGAATCAGGGCACCGCTGACAGCTGCGCTACCCAAACTATGTGCCGCTTCTCCCTGGTCTTCTCAATGGAGCCACTCCTTTTAACATTTAAACATTCATTTTAACAGACACTCCTAAAACGCTGCAAAAAAAAAAACAACCCTTCCCTCCTCCTCCTCCATCTCCTTAGGTCCAGTGTTTCTCAACCTTGACAATTTTAAGGCATGTGGACTTCAACTCCCAGAATTCCACAGCCAGCTTTGCTGGCTGTGGAATTCTGGGAGTTGAAGTCCACATGCCTTAAAATTGTCAAGGTTGAGAAACACTGCGCTTAGGAAGAGGGAGCCAGCCAAGGATGGGGCCTCCTGTGCCTGCAACTAGCACTGGGGGCTCTCCTCAAAGGAGGGGCACTTGACATTTGGTAAAACACTAATATTCCTTTAAATAATTAAGATAGTTGATAGCATAACAACTATTTCCAATCATCAACCTTAATACTTAATATAATAAAGCTCTAAAATCTCTTCCTATTCTAACGTGTTTCAACCCACTGATAAAATTTCCCCCAGGTTTTATAAAAGATTGAATCTTCTTTCTCCTTCATCTCTAACGTTAATCTGTCCATTTCTGCACATTCTAGGATTTTCAAAATTATAATCTGGTCTGATGGTAGGTTTTCATTTTTCAAAAATTGGGCGAATACTATTCTTGCAGCTGTTAATACATGTAATATTAAATAATCATTTTCTTTGCCGGAGTTAGGTCTTAATATACCTAACAGGAACAGTTCCGGTTTAAATTCTATCTGGATTTTCATCATTTTTTTCTAACCATCTATGAATCTTAGACCAATATGTTTTTTGCAATAGAACATGTCCACCAGGCATGATAATAAGTACCCGGTTTTTGCTTACATTTCCAACATGTATCTGATAAATTTTTAAACATTTTCGCTAAGCGAACTGGTGTCATATGCCATGTATAAAACATTTTATATAAGTTTTCTTTGTATGTTACTGCTTTAGTAAGTTTGATATTTTTATCCCACAGTTTTTGCCAGTCTTCTAATTCTATAGAATATCCAAAGTTCTTCGCCCATACTGTCATTGTCTCTTTTACTTGTTCTTCTTCCATCTTCCAATTTAATAAGTATTTATAAAGCTTCTTAATCAAATGTTCATCTGTTTTTAAAAGTATTTTATCAAGTGGAGTCAGCTCTTTGTAAAATCCCATTATTTGTATGTCTTTTTCATATCTTGTTTGAATTTGCAAATAGGACCACCATGTTAAGTCAATACCTTGTTGAAGGGCTTGCCTGTCTTTGAGTTTTCCGTCCTTGTCCAAAATGTCTTTATAACTAACAAGTTTATCATAATTAATCAAATTCGGATAAGCAAATGCTTCCATCGTTGAAAGCCACTCAGGAATTTTCATATACATTTTGTGTCTAACTTTCTCCCATTCACAGACTAAAACATTTCTTATAGCATGGTTTTGAAAATACTTATGTATTTTAGCTTTCTCGTACCATAAAAAGGCATGCCAGCCTAGTTGAAGGTCATATCCTTCTAAATAGAGAATTCGCTTATTTCTCAGAGTAATCCATTCTTTAAGCCAAAGCAAAATAGCTGCTTGATAATAAAGTCTCCAATCCGGAAGTCCAAAACCCCCTCTATCTTTCGAGTCTTGTAAAAGTTTACATTTCATTCTTTCTTTCTTTCTTTGCCATTTAAATCTTAATATCATTGCGTTTAAATCGTCAAAAAATTTCTTACCCAGCTTTACAGGAACTGTTTGAAATAAAAAAAATTAGCTTTAGTAAAATGTTCATTTTAACAGTCGCTATTCTTCCTAACAATGATAGTTGGAGATTTTCCCATTTTTCCAGGTCGATTTATATCGATTTATTCTTATAAATGTCTAGTATTATATAAACAATAATATTCAATATGAAGACCCGGACGACAGCTTGTTCGCTGAATTATGTATTTACTGTAGTTATCCACACCCTGTCCCCTTTATCCCGATTTTCCTGTACCTGCACCGACCCCACCTTTTCCCTACCCATATAAAATCTAATAAAATATATTTTTTTTAAAAAAAAAAAAAAAAGGAGGGGCACTTCATAGACAAAAGAAAGCTGCAAATCCTGGGCTTTCCTGGAGAGCAGGAAACTAGGAAGGACAGCAGATGCTTCCACAGGTGTGTAATCCCAATCCCAGTGATATGCAAAATTACCAATATTGAGGGGGAGGGGATTGTTTACTATTTGTGGGTACCATTCTGATCGCTCGGAGTTCAGGTGGTGCACCCCACAGAAGAAAGGAAGAAAAAAAACCGCACGAGCCACAGAACCGAGATAAAATAAGCACAGGTGTCCCAACCACCCAAAGATCTGCTGGAACAAACCGTCTCCTTTTCCAAGGAGAAGGAAGTCGGGAGAAAGCCCCCTTTGGCCTCTGCTGCCCCCAGGAGGTCCTCCCTTCCTGGAGGGAGGAAACGACCCCACAGCAACTGGATTTCCCTGGGGAGAAGCAAGAGACAAGCAAAAGGGCTGGCCTACCGAAGTTGTGGGTGCGCCATCAGTGGAAGGTTTTAAGGATATTGGACAGTCTGATTTGGTATATAGGGTCTCCTGCTTGAGCAGGGGGTTGGACTAGAACAGGGCTTTTCAACCTTTTCACCCATTGTACCACTTTTAGGATACGGCAACATCCAAGTACCACCAGTCGCCTAGCAAAAAAAAAAAAAAAGGAAAAAAGGGATAAAGTACAGGTAGTCCTCGACTTACAACAGTTCGCTTAGTGACTGTTCAAAGTTACAATGGCACTGAAAAAAGTGCCCCCCAAGCCACAGCCGAGCAAGACGCCTGCCTGCCCACCCAGCTGCGCTCTTCCTCCTATCCGAGGTTTTCATTGTTGTGAGCATTTCTGTTGAGGATTGGCAGCAGGGGTGGGGTGGGGGGTGTTTGGTTTTTATTCCCCCCCCCCAATCTGCTGGGTGGTTGCAGCAGCTTTTGGTCACTTCACATGACCCTGGGACACTGTGACCGTCATAAATATGAATCAGTTGCCAAGCATCTGAATGTAAGATCCTGGAGGTGCTGCAATATTCCAGCTGATCGGCACTTCTTCTGGGCTCAGCAGAAGCACCAGGATCAGCGCTGAGCTCCAGCTGGAGCCTGGCGCTGATCCTGACGCTTCCACTGAGCCCTGACAGCCCTGCAGCTCCAGCCATCTCTCGCTCAGGCTTGTGCGGTGCTGCCATCGGTTCAGCTCATTCCCCTCCCCCGCTACCACTTTTCTAGGATGGTCGCGTACCACCTGCCAGGTGCCAATGTACCACAGGGGGTACCCGTACCACTGGTTGAAAAGCCCTGGACTAGATGACCTCCAAGGTCCCTTCCAGCTCTGCTATTCTGTTAATTTTCAGTACAAGTACTGAAGGGGGCAGACCGGAACAAGTGTTCGGACCAACTATTAACTATTATCAGGCCAGAGGGAGGTTGTGACGCAGGTTCACAACCACACACACACACACACAAACACACAGGGTGTCTCAGAGGCCTCCCTCCGTGGGGCTGGCAGAGAAAGCTCCCCCAGCGCCCTCCTGCCCTTCGGCTGTGCAGTGGGCGCTCGGACCTCTGGACGGAGGCGGTGGGGGTCTCGGAGGCAGAGGGAGGCAGCTCGGCCTTCCCAGTCTCACATTCTGAGTAGCTGAATTGGGCTCTTTGGGACCAGGGAATGGGTAAAAGCAGCAGGCCGGCTGGGAGCATTCTGGGAGTCGGAGTCCCTGAACACCAGCTGGCAGAAGCTGGGAACTGGAGATGATATGGGCTGGCAGGGGATTCTGGGAGTTGGAGTCCCTGTATATCACCTAAGGCAGGGATAGGCAACCTTGGCCCTTTTATGACTCGTGGACTTCAACTCCCAGAATTCCTGAGCCAGCACAGCTGGCTCAGGAATTCTGGGAATTGAAGTCCACGAGTCATAAAAGGGCCAAGGTTGCCTATCCCTGACCTAAGGGCTTCTGGGAGCCTGGAGTCCATGTGTGCCAGTTGGGGGATTCTGGGAGTTGGAGTCCATGTACAGTAGCTGGGGACGGCTGGGAACTGGAGATGATATGGGCTGGCAGGGGATTCTGGGAGTTGGAGTCGCTGAACACCAGCTGGCAAGAGCTGGGAACTAGAGATGATATGGGCTGGCAGGGGATTTTGGAAGTTGGAGTCCCTGCACATCAGCTAACGCCTTCTAGAAGCCGGGAGCCCACGTGTGCCGGTTGGGGAATTCTGGGAGTTGTAATCCACCGATGTCAGAGTTGCTGAGACTGAGCCAGGCCAATCTGCGGATTCGGGGCTGCCCGGGCTCGGGCCTCCGAGGAAGGTCCTTCGGAGACCCGCATGCCCCGTCTCCGTCCGGGCAGAGGAGCGCAGCTCCAGCGCCGAGCCCTTCCGGGCAGCCGCCGAGGGCTGCGGGACCCGAGGCCGGGCTGGAGCGGCTTGGCGCGACTCTTCTGCACTTTCGTGAGTCTACAGCACCGCGCGTCCGCCCAATCGCGTTCCAGCCCGGGACCTGGCGCGCAGGCGCAGCGCTTCGGCGGACGGCCCGGAAGCGGAAGCGGCTGAAGGGCGAGAAGGCGGCGGCGGCGGGGAAGGACCGGCCGGGCCGGGCGGCGCAGGATGTGGCGGGCCCACTCGGCGGCGGCGGCGGCGGCGGCCTGGTTAGTGCGGGGCGCCCCCCCCCAAGACCCGGGCCCGCGATTGCCGGCTCCCGCCGGGTCTGAGCGGAAGGAGGGCCAGGGCGGGGAGCGGGATCCGCGTCGCTCCCGGGAGCG